>NC_043993.1:16191202-16308702 GCF_902150065.1 Myripristis murdjan | reverse complement strand
GTACTGAGGACCCCTGGGGGCCGCTCAAGAACCCCTGGGGGTCTCTGGACTTCACTTTGAAAGTGACTTGTGTATATTATTGTGTACAATAATTTAGAGTGTGCTTAACCCTGAGCAAGAGTCTCTTCAGTATCTTTTCATTTCTTTTCATCCCACCTCCCACTCTCAGATCTTGCTTGGTCAGTCCTGGGCTTGCATCCATGAGGCTTATGTTGTTTATTAGTTTGTTCCTCTGTATCCTCTGCGATCTTCAAAATCTCTCCGCAGACGATGATGCCCAGATGTTGGCCCTGCAGAGACACTGGCCTTAAAATCCTTTCCATCCCACTTCCATGGAAACAGCCTGTGCATGCTACCGTTGCCTGGCATGCTCATCCATCAAATCCCCATACATGGCACTCTTCTTACCCGTGGCATTCTCCATCTGATCCTCCTAGGGAACGCTTAACTCAGTCCTGACCACCTGTCTTGATCTTTCTGACAGCACCACAGTATCTCGCCAAAGCATGGTTACTGATTATTTCTGGTAATTCAAGCTGGTTCTCCGGTCATTCAGCAGCTGCTGAGGAGCGCAGATTAAACTCTCAGCTGGGGCTGGGGTTTCCCCTGCTCTGGTAGAAGCCCTTCCCGGGCACAGGACTTCACCCCCTGTCAAAGTCCCCAGATTTCTGTGTGGTTTTGACTGTTATTTTGGTTTTCCTGTGTGTTGATATTTTCTGTATGCTCCCTCGCTTTTTTCTCTTGCTCACCTGCCCTGCATCATCTTGCTAGCCCTGCCCTTGTGTCACCTGCACTCTACCCATCTCCCAGCCGGTCAGGTTCCCGCCTGTTTCCCTGTCAACCCGCCTGTTTCTGATTCCCCGATTAGTTCAGTTTGTGTTTAAGTTCAGCTTTCAGTTACTTGTCACCAGATTGGTGTGGTGATTGGTTTTGTCCCCTGTTCCCAGCTTGTTTGTTGTTCCTGCTCCCTTGTGATTATCTGTACTACTTACACCAGATATTTCACCAGTAAAGACTTTTTGATTTCAACCTTGCCTGCTGGTCAGCGTTTGGCTCCCCTTGCCTGCCCTCCTTGTGTCACCTTGGATGACTCCTCTGCAGTTCGCTCGGCTGCAGCCTTCAGCACCTGGTCATGGTGCCAACAACATCATCCCTCTCTTAGGGTTTTGGAACAACAGCTGGGGCTCAGACAGCATGATGGGACTTCAGATTTAACCCAGTAGAAGATACTAAATGATTTGCCCAGGAGATTTATAGATTGATTGAATCAGTTTGACATGTTGATGCTTGGGCTGCTAAAACTCTGGCTAAATTTAGATTTTATTTGACTAACTTTTGGATATATCCACATATATTTTCTAAAGGTATATATTTTTTTTAATTTATTTTGTGACGAGCACCTTTAAGCTGCCATAACAAAAATAAGTCTGCTTCTAGTTTTTTTTCTACAACAAAATATATGTAAAACTCATCTTAAGCATCACATATTATTATATATATCGCAGAAACTACAAGTGATAATAATTATTAAGGGTCACTATAGATCTTTAGTTACAATAAGGTAGAAATGATCAAAAAGAGACAGCAACAAAATGTCATTTCTCATTTATTATAATTTTTAGGTGTACATATGATGCAGTGCAACTTATGCAATTCAGATTTTGTGCTCCCGTTTTATCTTTTAACGCTCCTCTTCTTTCACCGTCTTTCTCTGGTCAGTTATTGGTCGTAATCCTCCTGATCTTCATCGTGACAGATTTGATGCTGTGAGGGACTCCGTTCTGCCTCCAGGTGTCCCAGAGGATGTGAGTGCTGCGGCCTCGGTTCTGCTCCGGGTCCTGTGGTGAGCCGTTGAGGTTTGCCAGGCCGCACTGGTTGAACCACCATCCTGTCTGGTTGTGCTGGGAGCTGCAGCTCTCCACCGTGCGGTTGTTGATGGAGCAGAACGGATTGCAGCCGTCGTTGTCAACATCTGATGCACTGAAGGGAGCTGTGTCCTGGTTCTGCTCCTGGTCGTAGCCGCGGAACGCATCTCCTGCGCAGAAACACACACACACACTCAGAAAAGCACACATGCAAATATACTGTGTACATCATGGCCATTGTGTGAGACTTAGGCCTTAAAGGGTACTATTAGGGAATAATTAAACGTCTCTATTAAAAGTCAACATTAAAACAGTGGGTCAGATTCTTACTGCAGTGCTGTGCTCCTTTATAATGAGTTCTCCAAGTTTGACCCATCAACTCCCTCTCTGTTGCCATGGCGATACTCTTTTCCAGTCCTCTTGCATGCTAATTGTTGGTACTACTTTATTTCTGTAGCATTATGAAATAGCTTCAACTGTGATGGTGTATTAGGAACATTGTAGGGGGAAGAAATATAGAACTGGGGGAGGGGGGTGATATTCTGAGAAAAACTCACTTTGCAATCTGGATCAACCACACACTGCAGACACCGTCACTTGCCATGCATCACACTTCAGTTGAACACAGTTGATGCCCTCATCAAATATATATATATTGTTTTCTTCTGAACAGACCCAGGTCATGGCAATGTCTCTTCAAAGTTCAGATGCTGATGATAATACTGTGACTCTGGGCTAAAATCACAAGTATTTCCTTGTTACCAAATCAAATAGCACAAGAAAGGTTTTTTTCTTGTAAATTTGTGACTTTAAAATGTCAGATTTATTTATTTATTTATTTATTTATTGCATAAGTTTGTGAGTTTTGTCCTCATGAATTTACAACTTTAATCCCAAAAATTCAGAGTTTTTATCTCAGCATTATCTCGGCTCTCTATTTTTTCCCCCCTACAATGGCCCTAATATGCCATCATAGATTCTCCTACCAGGTGTGTTAAAAAATGTACAGCACTGAGGGCAGCTGTTGCATAGTGATACAAACTAGGTCCACCAGTTAGCAAGTAAGAGGGCTGGAAAAGAGCAATTATAATAAATCCAAAACAAACACGTGTTGTTGTGCATCCTTTTTGGAGAAGAAAGGACCTGGTGAAGTGCTCATTCTCACAACAGGGAAGGAGTTGATGGGCCAAACTTGTGTTGGAGTTGTGTGGAGAGCCAATACCAGTATATGCTTAAGATCCCAAAAGTTAAAAGTTAAGACTTCCCGTTCGTGATCTGTAAGGGAAGTTAATACTGATTTTGCACATGCTTGCACATAATAAAAACGTTAGTAAATCAGGGCCCATGAATGCATAACACACGGTGGATGAAAGTATATACTGTCCAAAAAAGTCACACCTCTTCTCACTGAGATAGCACTCTTTTTTTGTTGTTTTGGACAATGAACCTTTATTTGTGGATTCATACCTGCACTGCCTGCATATCTGCCCAGGTGGATACTGAAGAAGTGTGTTTCATTGTCCAGCCGGAAATCATCATATGAGGCGTAAGAGGTGATGTCGTCATGGGAGACCAGAGCGATGTGAAGCTGGAACCGAGTGTCCTTCTGGTTGAGTATGTGAAACACCTTTCTTAGGCCCAGCCAGTGTTCTCCTGCACACAAACACACACAATCACAAATAAAAACACAGACAGTGAAGGAGGCAAAACATCACCTCCTTTGGAGTTTGTTCAAAGTCAGGTATTTGTTCAGTACAACCTGGAAGGTGGCCAAAGCCATCTGAATAATCTGCCCAGGGTCGTTTGAAGTCAGTTAATCCGTCTGTCCTCCTCTGTATCACCGTCCATCCGCCGCCCATGTAGTCCATCTCACAGAACACCTGCAGCATGAGATGTGTTACATGCGGTGTGTGAGTGAGCGGCTCACTGTGAGTGACTTCTGTGACGTTTTACCTCAAAGGAGGAGTCGATGTTCTCTGGGTGGACGATGTAAATGCCACTGGGGATCTTGGGAACCACTGAGATGAGATTGTCCTTGATGTCGCTGCAGTCTCGTCCTAAACAAAGCGAACACATTCTCCACTGTGACTAAGAATAAATTAATATTCTGCACAGTGCAACAGCGCTGATCAACAACATTCACTTATGGCCCAAAGTGTGTGTGTGTGTACAGGAAGTTACCGTGCGATTGGACAGGTTTGATGGAGTACATTTCGGTGTTGCTCCTCTGAACCTCGGAGCTGAGCGTCTGCACTCGGGTCATCAGCTCTGTGACCTGAAAACAAGAAACTACTGTACAAACAGCCAGCCAATCAGACGCTCAGGAACTCTGTCGCCCTGTCGACAGGAAGGCCTTACCTGACTGCTGAGGAAGTCCAGCGCTCGCTGCTGCTCCTCCATCACGTCTCTGATCAGCTTTCGGGTACTGCGCCCAAATGTTAGCAGAGACTGCTGTAAATGGACTTGACACACACACACACACACACACACACACACACACACATATACTTTCTCATTAACCAGCAAACAATTTCCGTGAAACAAACACTCATAAAGAAAAAGAAACGCTTACCACAAAGTGAATGTTTCTCATCTCGCAGCAGCTTGGCGGTGACGTCACATGGCATGGAACACGCCTCCTGACCTTTGACCCCTCTGAGCGGCTTTTGGGTTTTCACATGTGCTTGGGAGGAGTCCTCATTGAGTATCTCTGACTGGTTAAAAATGGTACTGTTTCCTGTGTCCTAGAAATCAAGAAAGATCCAAACTGAAAATGTTCGCACCTTTGCCTCATCAAATTTTGCAGGGGTTATGCATTACAACACTAAAGGAAATATAACCAACTTTAAAAATGTCTTATCTGCTTTCAAGTACTTTATTGTATTGCTTTTTGGATTATTGAGATGTAATCTCAAAAGCTATACCATCCAAAAAAAAAAAAAGGATATCACAAACAGAAATAATACTCCTCTGCTTCTAATTATTTGTGGAGACACATCTGGCCGTTTGTTGAACTTTTGAAGGAGCAAGAGATTTAACGGCTGAGGAAAGATTTCTTTAAATTAATTCAAGATTATTTTGATATCAGAACACTTTTTTATTTTTTGTTCCAGTTTAGGTTTATTTGAAGCCAGAAATCATTGATTACATTTTCAAAGGGCTTTAAAGACCCATAAGTTTACAAAAAAATAAAAAATAAAAACAGGATAACACCCCCGGACTTAACCCACATAGTCGACAACAAAAAACTGCCCAAAAACCCCACAGGTGATAGAGAAATGGGACGAAATCTTGAGAGGGACCACACAGAGACCATTCAGGTGTGTAATAGGTGTGGACTAGATGGAAATTTTTAAAATGCATTTTGCCAATTACATCAAAGCAGATACACAATCTAAATTCTGTAAGGAAAACACACACATAATTACAATGATCTTAAAAAAAAAAAAAAAGTTTCACCGTGTCGTTATCCAGCGTGATGCCTTCATCTATGTTGTTTTATGGGTCTGCATCAGCATTTCTTGAAGCAATTACAATCACTGGCAACAAGTACAAACGATGCAGCTGTTTTGTTTTCAGTCATTCATGATAAGGATTTTTGTGCGGAGTTTGTGTCGAGTTTTGTGCAAGAAACGTTTGTCTTTGTAGCTAGATTCAGTCAGCCATGTGCAAACTCAAAAAATAAAACCAAACTTTGAACCCATGATGTCTGCTATGATCCCAAAACACGTGTGGCTCAAAAAGCATTTAATCTATAAAAGGGTGGATTATGTTTCAGTTTTAGTAATCAATACTTTATTATCACTTGTAATCCATCCCACACTCTTCTAAACAGAGATTACACTTAAGTGCAGAGTTAACACTGACATTTTACTGTACCAAGAGGGCTGAATTACCTATTAAATGTATATCTGATATGCATATTTGTTAGAGTCAATACTTTAACAGTGAATTTTACAGCCAAAGGGAAACATTTCACTTCTACTCTAGTTCTTCAAAAATCATTGGTAAGAAAACAAAACTGAAAGACAAAATAGATAATTGACAAGAATTAGGAGACAATGCAGAGACAAATACAAGGGTCATGAGTTGAGCAAACAAACTTTTATAGCATGCATGTTGTACATACTATGGAGACATGGATGGAGGAAGGCAGGTGAGATGAAAGCAGCAGGAGGACAGTCATCCACATCTTGTTAGTCCTGACTTTGTGTTTCCCTCAGGAATGAGCAGAGCTGAACTCTTCTCCACCGGCGGGCACCTCTCACTGAACACAGCTTATACTTCTTTTATTCTCCAGAGTTTTTCCACTCCCTTTCCTTCCTTCTGTCCTTCCTATCCACCACGTCTCATCTCCATCTCCCTCTGCTCAGCTCCCAGTTTTTTTTTCCGCTCTTCTTCTTCAATGCTAATTTTGTTTCTCTCTGTTGCTGAGCAGCTGATATTTCCCCCAGTCTGCCATGCTCTGGGTCTCCCACTCCTTTTCCCATGACAAAACTCCTTGGAAGGGGTGGGGGTGGGGGTGGGGGTGGAGGGGGGTCAAATAGGCCAATGGGCAGTTCAGATTTGACATAGACGTGTGGAGGTGGGCACTCCTTTTGACAACTGGAGGAAAGTGCTGATCTCAGATCTGTGGTAAGGAGTGATTACCTGCCACCACCACCCCACCCCACCCCACCCCCCTTACCCTGTCTCTCTGTGGGTCTCTCTGTTACTACACATTGTTGTTTTACAGGTTTAAGGCTGTATCCTGCCTGCAGCATGAGAACCAGATGTGGAAGGGAAATGGGACACCTCCTACTAGTATGTGAATGTCTCTCTCTCTCTCTCTCTCTCTCTCTCTCTCTCTCTCTCTCTCTGCTGCACATGTCTTTGTCTGGAGGGCAGGGGAGGGGTGAGCCACAGCTGAAGGTAGGGTAGGGTGCAATGTAATCAAAGGCAGTGCGTCTGACTGTATCTCTACTTCTTTTGCTCATGTAAGCCCCCTTTAATGCCGCCACCCCCTCCTCCTTTTCTCTCTGAGCACTGAGTCAGACATCTGAAAACAGCTTCCCAGAAGGTCAGGCCAATTACTCTTGTTAATTGAACAGTTAAGCAGTAGGGAAAGTGAACAGTGGTGGAGAGCAGCAACACATACCAGTCAGAGTCCAGCTGGAGCCAGGCGGCTGCTCGCTTGCAAAAGAGACTGGTGTTGTGAGTGCCAAGGAAAAGAAAAGGGGAAGCCTCTGTCCTGAGCCCATGTGAGTTTATGGCCATGGTCAGTTAGTGGAATGTGGAAAGCCTGGTGCCGTCGCCCTTGGGCCCCCACATCTGTGCCATGTTACATGCTCTTGTAAAGCAGTCTATGCATTAGAATGACACATAATATCTGCCAACCAAGATAGTTAGTGTAGGCACCATCTGACACGGCAGCGCAATACTTCTCAATCAGTGTGCTCTTTGTTTGTAAAGCTGCGATGCATGGAAACTATTCATCTTTAGCTCGTTGTGTTTTGAGCCTGATCATAACTCTATATGATAATTATAGCATAAAGCGTTATTCTTGGAGGATTGGCCACTTAGAAATAAAACCCCATAACACCAAAAGCATTTAATTAGAGCACTGCATCAAGTCTGTTCATTTTCAATTACCAAAATATAACAGGACTCATCAAAGCATGACCCAGATCTTTTCCCTAGAACATTTTTCCCCCAGCTGTTGGTTAGCTGATCCTTTTCCAAATCAAAATTATTCTTCTTGCCTAATTTGACCTAATCAGTCACTGTTGTTGCCTTACTGTCACTCAGCCTAAACACATCATTCTCCAGAGCTCAATCCTATGGCTGGAATAGTTCCTGACAGATAAGTGATTTGTCTGACAAAAGTGCAATTCCCAATTCCAGTTCTTTGATTTATTGTGTGAATATGCATTTAGTAAGAGGAATATGCTCACTGTGGCCTTGTGGCCTCCTGTTTTGGCAGTGAATATGCACAAGTCAGCTTGTAATAGTAATCACCTACGTACAATTTTCAGTAGCAGACTTAGTGCAGTAAAGCCACACTGTGGAGACGACTTTATGTGGAATAACATTAACAATTTTTGTAAATTGTTAGCCAAGAGTGCTTATCCTGTTGATTATTACCTGCAGAGGTAATAATCAACAGGCCAGAGAAGCAACCAAATCACCTCCACCACACACTCTGTGTTGCTCATATCTGTTGCATTCAGATGGCTATGATTGTTTGTTAAGGTGCTTTTAGGTGTGATCTGGGTAATTAATAATTAAATGTGAAATAATAGTAAGGAAAGTAAGTAAGGAAAGTATAATAACGCCATCTATTGGCCTTTGTCTTGTGCTACATTTAAGCTTGTGTTGACTACCTTTTGTTCCTCACTTGCATCTGCATTCTCCACTGTAACTGCATGAACAGCATGGCAGTGATAACACATATGCATAAGAGCAACACATAGTGTACAGACCATGCAACCAGAGTGGGACAAGAGACTGGTGGCTGTGCATTGTTGAGTCTCAGCAGGTTAGCTGATGAGAGTGAAAGCTTTTTGGAAGAGGCTGATGAGGTGGCTGATTAACTCGGTGTTCAACAATTGTGGAAAATTTATGAAACAGGGTCTGTGGAAATATTTCCTTCCATTTTTTCCCCCACCCTAGTGTCATCATGCAACTGTTTCCTGGATGGAGACGGGAACTAGAAGTTGCAGTAACAGTGGAATCCTACTTTGAGAAATGTCTTTAGCACAGAAACATCACAGCGGATGCAAGACACCAAAAAAGCATTTACACACAAAATGAACCATGTCTGCACTGGTTGGAAAGTCCATTACCATTACGACCTCTCCAAAATTTCATCACACTGGAGACAGATGACCATTTCAACCTCCAGACGTTTTGGGAAGTATAAGCCCATTACTGAAATAACTTCTATGTTTAATCAGTTCACTGTGTAGACTAGTGAGTGACCTTTTGTTCAGGACCTTTTATCCAGAAATTTAGACATGTCGCTTCCATTGTCCAGCACATTTAATGATTCACCATCCAAATTGTGGAAGTGGCTTTTTAATAATCTTTCCCAGTCGTCATCCGCTTTTGATTTCATCATTAGTGGATGAAATCCACAAATGATTGTAAAATAATAATAATAATAATAAATTAATTAATTAAAAAAAGGAAGGAGAAGACAGTGCTTTACCAGGCCTGTGTGAGCACTGAGGTTCATTCACTGCTTGCTGTGAGCAGGCAGATAACACAAGACTTCCGAGACTTTTTTGCAAGTTCTTGTAGTGAAACCTCCATGCAGACGGCTGCCCAGCTGAGCTCCAGCAGCACTCCCTCAGACCGTGGTGCATGTTTTCCACTAGAGGGCAGGGAAGTCTGGCTGCGTCTGCATGGACAAATAGGCTCAGGCTGGGGTTGGCCTCATCAGGGGCGGATGTTTTCTCAATGCAAACTTCCCAACCCCCTGAAAAAAAATATACAGACCCAGGCCCGATTAAGAAAAAAATACCAGTCCAGTTTAACTTTTTACCCCTTGACTCTTCCGCCGCTTATTTTGTGGTCTGTTTTCTCCTCAGTGTAGTTTTGCCCTTCTACATCTTTCCTTCATGAGCTCTGATATGGGAAAACTGGAAGCTGCACAGAGAATGGAAGCATGGCCAGCAAACTGAGAATACAATGTGCTTTTGTCTCTTGCGGTCCCAGTTTAAGCCCCCCAAAAAAATGACTTATTGGGTGGCTTGATCAAAACAGCCTGAGATAACTTAAATTCAGCTTATTTACTTGGCGCAGATGTCTGTCCTTAAGGGAAATATTTAGCCTGCAACTGCGGCAGCTTTAAACACCGCAACCCCGCCCCTCAGCACTATCACATGAATCTGGACTGAACAGTTGATGAGAAAAAAAAAAAAAAAAAAAAAAGTTTGGAGGTTTTGCTGAAAACACTTTTCTGGGTCTAGTTGCGTCTCTTCTTTTAATGTGGATGTCTCTGAATTGAAAGTTCGCCTTGTGAGTCTGTGTGGCGTCTTTGCACTTCTCCGGCTGTGATTTCAGCAACTTTTCTGCAGGAATAGAAAGGAGAAAAAACGGTCTGGCTGCTTGAAGGTATGTGGGAGCCTTGTAACGTGTTGGAGACTTGTGCGATTGGTTTTTGTCAGATCCTGCAGGGTTTTAACTTCCATCTTTCGACTGTTTAATCCGACGGTCGGGGTTATAGTCGCAGCTCATTAAACAAGAAGTTTCACCTTGGAGTAAATACACAGAAGTGTAAACAGTTCTGGGGGGGATGGGGTGTAAACAAATCTGATCATTTCACTCCGCGGCTCAGAAACATCTCCCAAACTGCCTGCCGTCTCTCTCTCTCTCTCTTTCTTGTTGTGTAATTCACTTTTTACAGATTTGTTTTGACACCAAGTTGGCGACATGGACGCGCATCACGGCGCGCCTCCGGCTGGCCAGCAGGTCGTGCACGTCCGCGGGGACTCGCAGACGGAGCTCGAGGCCCTCTTCAACGCGGTGATGAACCCCAACAAGGGCGCGCGGCTGCCTGCCTCCCTGCCGATGCGCATGAGGAAACTGCCGGACTCCTTCTTCAGACAGCCCGAGCCGCGGGGACACTCCAGACAAGTAATGACAAGCACAACAAACAAACAAACCAACAAACATGGATGACAACAATGTGTAGTTCAGCAACAGGGGTTTCTGCACTCCCACCCAGATATACTTTCAACCCTAAAAAAGCCCAATTTAAAACGTCTTGCCATACACTAACAAACACCTTGGCCCACTTGGTAAATAAGCTGCTTATTTAGACATATTTTGCAAGTAAAAGTAAATATGGCAAGTAACGCGTTTCATATACCAACAATAGGAGAGGAGTCGCAGGTGTGATGCAGAGTGGCCATGTGATTGTTCACTAAATTCACATAATTGTACTCCAAAACAACATATGTATATAATATAATATAATATAATATAATATAATATAATGTACACATATCTATGATCTTTAAGTAGTTCAATAAGTTATTCCATTTGCAACAATCACAGACAACTCTCTTAAATACATAATAAGAAAAGAGATTACTATATACTTAATAAATTACACAAAGTATGCTATATCAGTAGACAAAAGGTAAAAAGTTTTTTTTACCTTTTGGGTTAGGGTCATGCTTGTATCCAACGTATCATGTGTTTAATATAGTTTTTTTGGTGAAATTTTTGCAAGTAATTGGAATAACAACATCCAATCATGTATATGCTGTTTTGGTACACATTAAATCACCAGTCACATGTGTACTCAATAGTATACAGCTTGTCTTAGCTGTGACTAGTCTCCTTTTTGAGCAAGCCTGACAAAACAGTACGCAAACGTGTTGGTTGCCTTGTTGTCATTAACTGGCAAAACATGTCGAAGTAGTTTATTTACCAAGTGGGTCTCGAGCTTTGTTGGTGTGTGGCAATACTTCTTGACTTGTGTGTTTTTGAGATTTTCTGTACTTGACCAGCACCCAAAGAAACTACATGGCTCTGCAGGGGATAACCTATTTTTATAATGCTTTCAACCCTGTTTGATAAGATTTTGTTCAAAGGAGCCTGTCCTGATGAGATTATTGTTGTTATGATTTTGTGTAGAGTTGGATATCTTACACTGTGACGACAGGGAAGTTTCAAAGTAACCATCCTTAAGGTCCACGGGCTGCGCTTTTGTAAGCCCTCGATGACGCCTCTTAAAAATAGATGGCGCTCAGAGAGCGCAAACGTCTGCCAATGCTGAATATTTCTATAACTTGCTGTTACATTCAAAGACATCATTCCAGTCGCTGAAATGTAAGTCAAATTCATTTATTGGATGACCACCAGAATCTAATCAATTGTTCCTTGGCTCAGTGCCTATCTGTCTACCCCACCTAATGGAAATCCGCTCATAAGTTTTTGAGATATCCTGCTGACAGACAGACAAACATTAACTGTGGGCCAAAATATTACTTCTTTGTCAGAGGTAATAAAATCTTCCCAGAGAGGTAAACGGCAGGGCACGAGGATGAAGTGTTTTATTATTTTTCCCCTAAGCTTTGTCCCTCCACTTTGGAAACTTCTGGTCTCCCTCCAAGCCTTTTCTTCCTGCTGGTTTGTATTTCTGATCGCCTTTCTTGGCTCATGGCACTTGTTAACCTTGCTTGTTTCTGGTCAGGCCAGTTCAGACGGAGGTGTATGCGGCTCCCTCACTCCTCACCATGTCCGCGCCCATTCCTCCCCTGCCTCCCTCCCAGTCAATACCCTCTCCACTCAAGCAACAGGTGCAGCAGCCCCACCAATTATCCCTGATGACGTGCCACTCCCCCCTGGTTGGGAAATGGCCAAAACGCCTACTGGCCAACGTTATTTCCTCAAGTAAGGCCTAATTTCTGTTTTTCTTTCTACTTAACTACTTATGTGCTGATCACTATTTAGGGTCCCTTTTTAAAACCCCAGAAGGCATTTACTGTATATAATGAAGAGTTACAGGATGAGATGTAGAGAGACGCATTGCACACACATCATATTCATCAACTACTTTGGTAACCAGAATGCTTTTAATCATGTTGTTCATGAGAGAGCATGGTAGGTATTGGATTGCCTGTGTTTCTGTCAAGGAATAACACACACCAAGTATCTGTGTGTCTGCATGTGTAGATGTGCACACGCATCTTGTAATACAGGTAAAGCAGGTCTAGGCAAAGTGCGCCCACACATCTTAGCCATCAGGTTACATTGGTTTAACAGACAGCATTACTCCGGCAGTGCTTTCAGGCTTTTACGTGTTGTGTGTTAACAGTCACCTGGACCAGACAACTACTTGGCACGACCCCCGTCTCCCGCAGCTCCAATCAGCTGCAGCTCAGCATCCTATCTCTGGCCCTCCGGTCCACGGCCACACCCTGACCAACTCCACATCCACCACACAACCCCAAAACATCAGTCCAGAAGCAGGTATCACTGTCCTCGTTGGTCCTCTCACCACCCAGAAACGTAAACATGTCATAGCTATACTTCATTTCCAGCAGGCCAGTATCAGTGTACTCGTCTCATTTTCCACTCACAAACTTAGGCAAGTCAGAACAGTTTTACCCAACATGCCTATTTATTTACCCCCAACTCATCACTTGCACACTGAAAATCTCAGCAGACTTCATACCACACAGAGATAAAGGACCTTTTACTCTCAATGCTCAATGCAGTTTTCATTTACCAGGTGCATTTTTACTTTGTACTTTCTCACTGCTGTCCAGGTCCACTTCCTGAAGGCTGGGAGCAGGCCGTGACTCCAGAGGGAGAGGTGTACTACATCAATCACGTCACCAAGAGCACCTCATGGCTGGACCCACGCATAGGTAAAAGAAAAACCATCAAACTTTTGTCTACAGAACTGACAGTTCATGCTATTACTGCGAAAATATGTTCCAGTTTCCACCAGCAGAAGCTGCTGTTTTGCACAAACAGTAGCAAATAGTGTAAGTTTTTGAAAAGGTGTCCCTGCATGTGTTTGAAATGTTTCACCCAATGAGTTTTTTTTTTTTTTTTTTTTTTTTTTTTTTTAAATTATTATCCATTTAAATGACCAAAATGTTCATTTCATACACTTTAATAAAATTCCAGCCCAGAAGGTGAACCCTGGCATTATTGGGATGGCAACACAGCAAAGACAGGACAAGGAAAGGCTCAGATGCAAACACCAGGGCCTCTCTCAGCCAATCACGGCACAGGTCAGAGGTCAAATGCAATTGCACTCATTTTTCCATTCAAAAAAACGGAAACGTTAGAAATACACATGTTTGATGTCAATGACAAACACAGCGAGCTGCATATATTACCCTATAGACATCTTACTGTGGTTGCACCTGATAGTTTTATATATCCTGTTGTGCATTCAGATCTGTCAGTCGTTTAAATTACAAATGTGTTCTTAGTTGAGCTGACCCCATGAAAACAGGTGTTGATCTGTATTGTAGGATGCAGGGGGAAGGAGCCAGATGCCCAGTGGAATGGACCATGACAGGAACACACAGACTCTTGTCCCGCCTCTGGATGTCAGGATCAGAAGCTCCAACCAAGAACCTACACTTAACGGGTGAGTTCATGTAGATGTGGATCTGTTTTACCACGGTGCCTATGCTCATCAGGAGGCAAATCCCGCCAGTCAGGGGGGAGAAAATCATTTGCTATGGATCATCTTTTTTTCCACTGAGCCTTAACAAATCAATGTAAGGATATGAAAGTTATTTCATTGTGAAACATCTGCTTTAGACTATGAATCTTCACCGCTTAAAGAATTTTCACTCAACTCAGACAGTCGTCCTCTATAATGTGTTAAGAAAGAACTACATGTATCAAATGATGCTGTCAGACAGATTCCCATTTAGCAGATGCTGATCAGTCTGACGGAGATGTAAGAAACATTTTGTGTGTTTGTGTTCTCTTGTAGCGCTCACTCTCGCAATGAGAGCACTGACAGTGGTCTGAGTGTCAGCAGCTTACCTCGCACATCAGAACACCTGCTGAGCACTGTGGAGCACATGGACACTGGTAATATAGGCACACACACATGCACACATGCACACAATAGCAAATTTAGAAAGATTGCACCAGGGCTTATAATCCATTATCATTATCAGTTTTGTAACTTGTGCCCTACTCTGTGCACACAATATCCTCTGCTGCTCTCCCTGTGGTTTCTTTCTGTTTTTTTGGTGGGGAGTTGAAACTTATTTTATGCAGGGGTCTAAGGACAGAGGATGTTATATTGTTGTAAACCCCCCTGACGCAAATTTGTAATTTTTGAAATTGAGCTATACAAATAAAACTGACTTGAATGGACCTGGTGTCCTGCAGTGCAAAACAATCTTCAACAATCTGCAACTTAATTATTTTAGTTTATTTTTACTAAGAGCCAGAATGGAGGCCAAAGCAGTAATGAAACATGTCCAACTGCGACATCTCCTGACTACAAGTGAAACTGCAACCAATGAAAAGTAAATAATTGTGGGAGAAACACCTAGAGTAAAAAGAGTAAATAGTTAGTATTCAAGCAAATATTAAAACCATAATATTAGGAAAATGAAACACTGGAATTTAACTCCATTTGTTAGTGTCATTATTTACTTATTCACTTTTGCACTTTATTTACTGGTGTAGTATATTCTACTGCAAACTAATTTAAATGATATCATTTATCCTTGTGTGATAAACAGAAATAAGAGAGTGTTGTTTTTTTAACTTGTCTTTAGTCAGCCAGCATCACTTTTACAAAGATTTGTCCTGTGCTAAACCCAGAAGAACACACACTCTTAAACCCGAGCAAGACGGTAGTAGCAGTTGTTTCTAATGACAGAAAATCCCTCTGCTCCTTGTGTGCATAAAACATCACTCGTCTTCTCTGAATTGTTCAGGTGACTCTGGAGAAACCCCTCCGATTACCTTACAGGAGACGATGTCAGTGCTGCCGATGAGTGAGGGGGAGGAGCTGATGCCCTGCATCCCAGAAGGTCTAAGTTCAGACCTCCTGATGGACATGGAGACTGTTCTCTCCGGGTCACACATGGACAAGGACAGCCTGCTCACCTGGCTATAGACGCCCCTCACCCCCACCCCAAATATGCTCTAAGATACGGTCTTTTATAATGTGACTGAGTAATTTCTCCAAAAATGGTACAGAACATTATTACTGAGGAACGACACTACAGTTGAGTGATGGATGGCTAACACTACTCCTACCCTTAAGGATGAAGTAATCTGACTCTCAGAGAAGGTGGAATGCTGCTGGTTTGTCCTCCCTTTGGGTCTGGTTTTGCAAGGATGTATCTGGGAGCACCCTACAGACGGGTGACAAACCAAAGGAAAAAACAACGTAAAGTGTCTTTGTAAGGTGTTGGGATGTGGCTTCAGTGCTCCGTAGATTATCCAAGTCTCTGGAACTCCCTTCTTCCAAAAAGATGTACATAGAGAGGCATGGTATAGTCAGGTTGCATTGCTATGGCCCTCATGGCAAATGCACAGTTTGTTCAGTGGTGCTAAAACCATTGGCGCTGGGCCACAGAAATGTGGGGAAAAAGTGATGTAGTCAAATGAGCCATCTTTCACCATATTCTGGACCAGTGGTTCTCAACCTTTTTGGTGTCAAGGAACCCCAGTTTGATTCACCCTAGGCCGCAGACCTGTATTTAATAAGTTGTATTCTCACAGATGGCCATCTGTTAAGATTTAGTTATACCAGGGGTAGGCAACCACACATAGTGAGTCGAGAGTCTGGTCAGGTTTTCATTCCAACCAAAAACTCCATCAGGGGATTTCACAGAGTACCTCATGTTCAAACAGAGAGGAGGAAGTGATAAGTGAAATCAGCTGGTGGAGTTTTTGGTTGGAATGACAACCTGTAGACTCTCGGCTCACTATGGCACATGGTTGCCTACCCCTGAGTTATACCATCACTGTCTACACCAGGGGTGTCAGACTCGTGCCATGGAGGGCCAAGAGGCTGCAGGTTTTCATTCCAACCAACAACTCCACCAGGTGATTTCACTGATCACCCTACCTCCAAACAGAGAGGCGGGACTAATCAGTGAAATCACCTGGTGGAGTTGTTGGTTGGAATGAAAACCTGCAGCTTCTTGCCCCTCCATGGCACGAGTTTCACACCTGTGGTCTACACTGTAGATTGGCGGATTAACAGTGAAGAGCATGAAACCCATGAACTGAATGTCATTCTCATCCATTCTCTCATCAAGTTAACTTTTATTCAATAAAATGATAGTGAAACTAAAATATTCACCATTTTTCAGGGTACCCCCTGGAACTGGAGCATTTGTCTGGTATGGTTTTGCTCCACTTGTAGAGTGAGAGAGAGGCCTCTCTGCTAATTAATACAAAGTTATTCTCAGTGATCACCTTTAGCGTATGATGAAACTTTTTATCCTAATGGCAGGGGTCTCTTCCAGTGACAATGCCCACATCCACCTATGGGAGATTTTAGACTGACGTGGTAGACAGTGCTCTCTACCACACTCTCAGAAAACCAACAGAGGGAAAATCATTTGGAGGAATGGTGCTCCATCCCCCTAGTCGAGTCCCAGAGACTTGGACAATTGAAGGCAAGGATCATTGAAGCTGTTTTGGTGGCTTGTAGCGGCCCAGCATCTTACCAAGTCACTTTATGCTGGGTTTTCCTTTAATTTATCACCTGCCTTTATGTTTCATTTTGTACCCCTTTTCAGCTTATTCTCTCCAGTTTTCTGGTGAAGTGTGTCATAGCTAATTTCAGATGCTACCATCTTGGTTTCTCACTAATTGCAAATGCTAGACACTTTGTTCTGCGACTAGTGCTGCTTCCTTTCCCTCACAGGCAAGGTAATCATGTTTCATACCTCCCATTTCTGTGCCTTTCTCCCTACTAGTTAAGCTATATTATTATAACTATATATAATCTATTTTTATCTATGTTTTCTATAGTGCTTTTATACATGTACCTGAATTTGAAGCTGTTAATTATTGTGAAGATAATTACTTTTAACCAGCTTCCTTTATGTAGAGAAGAAGAAGACTGCATACACACGTTCCCCAAATACAGAGCAGAATCACCAATTTGTAGCCTGGCCCATGTTAAAGTGCTGTGGGGCTGGAACAACATATAGCTCGTACACATAATGAAACACACTTATATAGCATACTATTTATCTCAGCATGCATGACATTAGCTGTGTATGTCACGTATAATACTGTTTCTCTGTTTACAGATGGGAGAAATCAGAATTAAACTGTATTACTATATGCTAGGCAGGAGCCTTTTTTATTTTTATTTTTTTTGCTTATGCATGTGCTTTGTATGGATCTATTTTCTTTCATTTTTTGTCCTGTAATATTTTTGAGAAGAGTCTCTGTTTAATAAACTTGTTTAGATTTGACAAGCAGTGGTGTGTGTAGTCCTAGCGCATAACTTGAACATGAACCGGATTGGACAAGGATTTGATTTGACTCATGCTGACTGGAGGAGGGTGTGTGAGTTGTCATCAAAGGGGCGTGATATACATATACGAGATGGTACTTGCAGAAACTACTTGAATCTGTCATACTCCTCACCAAGGCCCTGGTAAGTGTCTCTGTCATGTTTCATGAGAAAATTAATCTTGTTAGGTAGTCATCTGGTTATGTAGCCACGTATAAATATTGCTGGTTATCATCAAGTGGTCAATTTTTACAGTAAGTGTGAATGAAATAAGGGTTAGGGTTATCCATTATTTTCATGTCAATTCAATGTAAATGTGTTAATTATTTGTATTTGTACTACCACTAGTATCGCCAGTATATACGATAATAATAGTAATAATAAAAAAAATATATATTTGGTATCACTAACAACTTTTCTTTTTATATACAATTTTCTGTTTTTTGAAAAAGTTATTGATTTGTTCTCTCTCTCGCTCTCTCTCTCTCTCTCTCTCTTTTTTTTTTTTTTTTTTATATGATCTCAGCCGTAGCCGGAAGTAGCCGTGGTATCTGACGAGCTGTGTGGTGACTCCGGGACTTTCCGTGGCTGTCGTGTTTGAACGGTGAGTGGAAAGGTTACTGTACGTTTCGGTTTCCCCTTTCGTCTTTGGTGTCACACTGAGCTGACAGTTTTTTTTTTTTTTTTTTTTTTAATTATTATTTTGTACGCCTCAGCACATATGTATGAGCAGAGCCGCTGTCTGTAGCCGTTACGGGACGCCAGCTAACGTTAGCTAACGTCCTCCAACTGAAATGTTGTGTTATTATGGGCGTCGTCGACTGCTATTCAAACCACATATCTCTATTTCACCGTCTCTACACGTTTATTTGGTGTCCTTTGTGCATTGTTAATCGCTGCCAAGCCAAAGGCAAGACATTTGAGCAGTCGTTTTGTGTAAATACATATTTACGCTGCTAGCTAACGTTAGCTGGATGTGGGTTGAAGCGCAGACAGAAATACTGTGACTGCCATACCATTTATCTAACACGTCCACTGATTACATCTGTCATCTGCATATCTGGAAAAACAAAGTGGCAGCGTTTCAAAAATTCCTTTGCTGAGTGATGTGGGTACACCTAGTCCAGTTTCATTATACATACCACAGTAAATCACACAAGAAAAAACCCCCGGGATTACTGCATGTAAGAGTGGGATGAAAACAATCTGCTTTTTCTTTGAGAAAAAGCAAGGGGGGGAATGCACGCCAATGTCCATGTCTGAGAGAGCTCTGGATTCCTGTCATTGCTTATGTCATTTGTCCACCGGTCACCTTTAAACTCCACTGGTTCACTGAACTCACATTTGATTAGTCGCTGTGAGTTTCTCAACATATGACTCAACATTTTACATGGGTGGTATTATTTTGAGCCATCAGCCACATTAAACGATTAAGGCTAAATGCTGTGGTATAAAATGTGATATTTGAGTGTGTCTTATGTGAACCAGCTGTATCAGCATGCTTTTTTCAGCAGTATGAAAAGGGGAACCGGATAGCAGCTGAACTGGGAACTGGACATAATTCTAACATTTTCATACTGCTGTTTAAACCTCAAGTGGAAGCACTGTCTGCTACACAAACATAACTGGACTTTTTTTTTTTAATCTCTACAGGTGCTGCCAACATTGATGTAGTAAAGAGGGACCTCCCCCGTCCTTTTCAAGAGAGTTTTTGTCCTCCAGGGGATATACTTTTTCACAGTAATTTAGTCATCATCAGACATGGAAGCCTAAAAACTCCCAAAAGGGATGTCCGAGGGGGGGAGGGGTTTGAGACTACATATCCCTTTGACTGTGTGTGTGGTTGAGTCACGCTTTTTTTTTTTTTTTTTTTTTTTTTTTTTTAAGTTATGTTTAGATACATCACATGTTTGTCATGTTTGAGTGGTTAGATTGTATGGAACAATTTCGTGTGGGAAGTATGCGGAAAAATCAAGTGTACACTGATCCGGGATGACCACAGCATAATAATGTGATTTTGGTTTGAACATCCATCACAATTTCACAAGTTAATGTATTCCATCTTTGTCGCTGAGCAGGCTGGATTTTGTTGGTGCATTGAATCCACTTAGGTGCTCTGTTCTGTAACACTAAAGAAGAATATTGAACTTTCAGCAATGGAAAATGGCTCGAGATAGCTAACTCGGCCAGTTAACATGGCTGATATGTAAGGTGTTGTGTATGTACAGGGAAAGGTGTGTTTGGGTGCCTCATGCAGTTGGTGTCTCATGATGGCTGAAATGGTGCTTCCACTTTCATTTCTTCTGTAAAGCCCACGCAGCATGTTGAAAACTCCGAGTTTCTTTTACCATTCACCATTCAGAATGTGTGTGTGAGTGTGTGTGTGTGTGTGTGAGAGAGAGAGAGATCCTGGGTATTCTCAAACCTCTCTCCCTTTGAAGGGCAGCCCTTTTCCCTTATATTGCTACATTTTACCCAGAAATGGAAACTCTTGTTCAGCTCAAAAACAACCAGTTTTTGATGGGGCTTTGTCGCAATGGGCCTCCACCTAACCTGCAGTATGATAACTCCTCAGGTAACAGTCATTTTATTATTATTATTATTATTATTATTATTATTATTACCTTTTATCAGAGACAGAGTTAGTTTGTATACATGTGCCTTTAAAGCTGTGATTTAATACCTTAACTTAATGATAGTATTGCAGGTTTATAAAAAAGCCACTCTACTTCAGATTCTTTGTTGTTGAATTGGATGCACTAGTCCTAATTAATGTTATTCCCGTCTGCAGAGCTCTTCCGCATCTCTACCTTCGCCCGGTTCCCAGCCTCAGGAGTCACTGAGCGAAGCCTGGCTCGGGCCGGCTGGTTCTACACAGGAGTGGGCGACAGGGTCCAGTGTTTCAGATGTAATGTGACGGCAGAGGGCTGGCAGGCTGGAGATTGTCCGACAGAGAAACACAGACAGCTCTCTCCCTCCTGCTCCTTCATCCAAAGCCTCCCGTCTACAGCCAACTTGCTCTCGTCCTCTCACTCGGCTTTCTCTCCACTCCGCAGCGCCCCAGTAATACCGGTGAGTTGAATGAAAGAGTGGCATCCCAAAATAAGAGGTTCAGTATTTAGAAGAAAATTACTTTTATGCCAACTGTATTCTGAAAAAGTTAAGTACATTATGGCTGAACATTAGCTATAAATGATCTGAAGGCCTTGTCTTAAAAAAAAAAAAAAAATACTTTTTTTGTGAACAAAATCATCTGTGTTGAATTTGCTGGTCAAATTCAGGTTTTGTAATGAAACCCTTTGAATATTTCCTGAATATATTTGTTTATATTTCCCAGTACCAACTAGATACTTGAGTTAGTACATTTAGAAAAATAATTCTTGCCCTCCTCCCCTAGCTCTCTGGTCCAGGCCCAGCTCCAGTCCCGGGTCCCAATCCACCAACAGTGAGCCAAGGAGAGGAGCCAGTGGGTTATCTGAATATGGGCTTCTCCGCTCCGCCACCGTCCAGCCCGCTGAGCTCCCGTGGCGTTGAGGACATGTCTCACCAGAGACCACCGACGTGCCACAACCCCAGCATGCGCAGAGAGCAGGACCGCCTGGACTCTTTCCACTCCTGGACGCTGTCTATCATCACCCCTGCTGAGCTCGCCAAGGCCGGCTTCTACTACCTGGGCCAGGGAGACAGAGTGGCCTGCTTCAGCTGTGGAGGACAGGTGTGTTTTACAGGGTGTCTGCAGGTCTGTAAAAACTCTTTGCTTAAAACCGTTCTGTAGTACACCTTTTCATTTGTTAAATTTGAATTTATGAAGTCTTAATTTCAACAAATATTTTATCTCATTTTAAGTTACCTATTGCTTTTTGTTAAAATTAGTAAAGTTCTCCTACATCAGAGTCACCACTGATACCAGTACTGCCTTTATACTTGCCTGCTACACTTTTCTGTTGGGAAAATGCCTAATATAGATCAACAAGCCGGTCATACAACCTGTAGAAAGAAATTCAAGTAAATCAACAGCTGGCTAGAGTGGAGGACATAAAGAAATGCTACAGTTGTCAGGACAATGCAAGTTTCAGTGTTAAAATGCAAGGGTACATCTGAAGTTTCGGAGAAACATTACCATTTCCTGACCCTCTTATCTACATGGTAAAGGATTAAGTGTATTACTCGGAAGGAGCCATAATTAACTGTACATGTGACACATGACTTAATCAAAGCTCAATTTTTGTTTGCAGTTGAGTAACTGGGAGCCGGGTGACAGAGCCGTGTCCGAACACCAGAGGCACTATCCAAACTGCCGTTTTGTCCGTGGGGATAGAGCTGACAACGTGTCCCTGGCTGGAGGTGCCGGGTCGGTGCCGGGTGCGGCTGCTGCCGGGGCCTCAGCAGCCCTCAGTAATGTGTCCAACCCAGCCATGCAGCAAAGCGAAGAGAGGCTCCTCACATTTGTCAACTGGCCCTCTCGTATCCCCGTCCGGCCAGACCAGCTGGCTAAAGCCGGCTTCTACTATGTAGGTAAGAGCGATGTGTCAAAACAGCGCAGTCCTGTGACATCTGACACAAACAGCTGAGGGAGGGGAAGATTTTGTCTCATCGTACCCTGGCATTTCCAGTAAAAGTTTTTGTTTCTTTCCACTGCAGTCAGGGATTCCCCTTTTTTGTGTGATAATTAGACAAATCTATATTTTCTATTTAAGTTGGAAAGTCCTTAGAATTTTTAGACCTGGCACAGTTCTAAGCAACAAAACGTATTGTAAAATATTGACAGGCTACATTTATGGGTTTGAGGCAAAGGAACAAATGACATCAAAAGACAAAGGAAAATAGCATCAGTAGTTTCAAACAGAATCAGTCTGTCCAGCCCTACAGACAGCTTTGAACTTTTTTTCTTTCACTGAGATACCACAGCACCTGCTCTACACTGAGATTTGTCCCATTTCTGTTCAAGGTCGTAACGATGATGTCAAGTGTTTCTGCTGTGACGGCGGCCTGCGATGCTGGGAGTCTGGAGATGATCCTTGGGTGGAACATGCTAAATGGTTTCCGAGGTAGTTAATGGCATTTTTTATTTTATTTGTTCATTTTATGTTCAAATAGTTTTTATTCATCACACTTTATAACCCCACATACCTCTGGTGATTTACAGGTGTGAATATTTACTCCAGGAGAAGGGTCAGGAGTTTGTTCACCAGATCCAGGCTCGCTTTCCTCGACTGTTTGAGCAGGTTGGTAGAGACTATCCAAAAAATGTGTTTCTGATTGGTACATTTGGTTGGAATGGGTTGTGGTCTGGCACATATGGCAGGAAGTGGGTTTGGTGCATAGAACATGGTGTAAAAAATAAAAGCTTCTCTCTTTATGTCTCCAACAGCTTTTAACAAATGGAGACAGCAGCTCCAGGGAGTTCGTGGATCCTCCAGGTGAGTATGAAACAATGTAATAATATTACACCAATAATGCATTTAATTTAATTCAAAGTGCTTTTCAAAATAAGTTAGAAATCTCTTTACAATTAAAATGACCAACACTGAATCCAACACTGAATAAAACATAAAGATGAAATCAACAACCAAAAAATTTGTAAACAATTAGTAAAATCAAGAGAAGTTGGCCATTTTTTAATCTTATCTTCATCTCTTCATTAATCCTAGTCAGTGTTTTTTTTTTATTTTTTATAATAAACTTTATTTATATAGCACCTTTCACAATAGTTATTCAACAAAACAAGCAACAAGACAATAAAACAGTAATAAAATGCTAAACCACGAATCATAAAAATGGAATAAAAGATCATTTGAAAAGAGCATGAGATTGAGAAATTATAGCTTTAAACACTGGCAAGCTCATTCTTTAAAAAAATACTGTTCACAGTAGATTCAGAAGAAGTGATAGAATTAGATAAACAATGTTTTTATGCTGTTGCAAAATTTATTTGGAGATGAAGATGAAACGCACACATCCTTGCAGTTCTTGTAGTTGGCCTGCTGTGGCTCAGATGCCAAATTAAAGCTCAGTGGAGTCTATAAAGTGTAGCTCTGTTGGCTTGGATTCTTAGCAGAAGTACATGGGAGAGACTTGATGTTACAAAAGGGACAAACTGGAGGTGCTTTCTCTCTCTCTTACCTGCACTGCCTTGATCATGTGTGTGAAGTTCAGTAAGAACGTTCTCCTGCTAAACTTTACATGTCTGTTTTGTTCCTGTCCTGTCAGTCGTCCACCTGGGTCCAGGAGAGGAGCGCTCCGAAGATGCCGTCATGATGAACACTCCTGTGATTAAGTCTGCGTTGGAAATGGGTTTTGAGCGCAGCCTGGTCAAGCAGACAGTCCAGAGCAAGATCCTGACCAGTGGAGAGAATTATAAAACAGTCCAGGAGCTGGTATCTGACCTGCTGAGCGCCGAGGACCAGAAAAGAGAGGAGGAGCGTGAAATGCTGGCGGAGGCCATGGCATCTGGTACAGCTCATTGTGAAAATTTTGATTTTGCTGTACATGTGATCCTTGGAACGAAACCGTGAATTGCAGCTGAACCCTCTGAACACCATGCATATTATGTAAACATAAATATCCCCTGTAAATATCCCTCTTTATATCTCTCATTCTAATCTCTCTCTCTACCTCAGATGGTTTTACCTTCCTCAAGAGACACCAGGCAGCTCTGATCCAGCGTCTGAAGAGCGTTGAGTCAGTGTTGGAGCACCTGAGAGAGCAAAATGTGATAAGTAAGTTTCTAGTATAACTTATCTATCAGAGGTCTTAAGGGTCTGTGCAGGTTTTTGTAGCTCTCTTCGTGGGGGTTCAATCGTTTAATTACAGTGGGCCATTCTGTGTGACAGCAGTTACAGAAAATGACAGGTTTTTTTCCCCAAACCTGAAAATGACAGGTATTGAAATGAAATTAAATCAAGGCACAGTGCAGCAAATGTTAAGTTTATTTATTTATTTATTTATTTTTACAGCATCTGGCTGGTTTGAATAAAACTTCAGGTTACCTATTCTGTAACCTTGGTTCTCTGATAACGTCATCAAATCCCCATAGTGAGACACTGAAACAAATGTGTGACAGGGAACACAAGTTAAATCATTTGCTTTCATGTATTTAATAAAACGATTTCATGTAGAGTTGAAATACGTCATAGCCAGTCATTTCAGGATAATGTCAACCTTCTCATTGTTTTTCCCTTGAACCTGTGAGGGTGACACAATAAATGGTATATAATTATATGGTTGTGTTCCCACAATCAACAAGTGGAGGGTTGAGTCAGTGGAAGTGAAAACATTAAATTTACTTCATCTCAGTGAGTCTCTGAAGATGGTCAAGATGTTTATGTAAAATGCAGAAGTGGAGTAAAATAGTTTAAGCAAATCCTCAAAAATAAGTTATGACTAATAATTTTGAGCACAATATTTACGATCATGGTTACCATCTTAGCCACTGCTGTGTGGCTGTAGCACTTATGGGCACTGCAGTTGAAGGCCTCATCATGAATAACATTTGTCCCTGTGCTGCTGACCTGCAGCTGCAGAGGAGTACACGGGGCTCCAGGCTCAGGCCTCAGCCCAGCAGCAGACGGCCAGGCTGATCGAGCTCGTCCTCACCAAGGGCAACGCCGCCGCTGAGGTCTTCCGCAACTGGATCCAGAAGAACGATGTTCTCCTGCTCAGAGATCTTATGTGTATGTCACCTCTCCCTCCCGCACACACACCACCCTTACTGAAAATGTCACAGTGTGGATGAAAAAAACATCTGCTTTGTGTTGTGGTAGTTTTCACAGATTACATACATTGAAAATGGAGTGTGTATGATGGCTTTTGGTCTCTAATACATTTTCTCCACAGTTATGAATCTATACCTTCTTTTTTATTCTGGACAAAATTGGAATCCAAAAGCATCCTTACAAAAACTGTAATAAAGTGTTTTTGTCAGATATAGTTTGTGCAGACTCCCTCCACAACTGACAGTTAACTTAATACTCTAATTATATACAATTTTGCATTCCCAGCCTTAATTTGTCCTTCCATTACACTTTCAGCCCAGACAAATGAAGCTGCATCACCAAGCCAAGATCTCTCAGGTATAAAGACACACCTGTAATCTGCTTTTGCTAGACATTAATCAGTCAGTTTTTCAGTTTATCGTCTTAAAATCAGGAAGTTGTTTGGGATTTATCAACAATTCAAGTATTTTGCTTGGAATTAATGCACTATATTATGTTCAACAAATTAGAAATTGTGTTTTCCCTCAGCACATTTGTCAAAATTCAGCTTCTGCATGTTTTACCAGATCTCTAAATATAACATTTTAGCATAATACAGCTTGTTTGTCAAATGCATTCTTTATTAACTTAGACATATCTCTTGGTCCATCTTAGATGTGTTACATCATGCTGGGTGATCTATATTAGGAATACTTAAAATGATAAATACTGTATAATGTCCTGTGAAAGACACCTTCTGTTTTTTCCTGTTTCCGTTTTTTTCTCGAGGGAACAGGTTGTTTTTGTTAATGTAGATTATGAGATTTAAAGATGTTTTTTTTGCTGACTGTCCTGTCTTGGTCTCTGTAGATCTGCCCATGGAGGAGCAGCTGCGGCGGCTGCAGGAGGAGCGGACCTGTAAGGTGTGTATGGACAAGGAGGTCAACATTGTCTTCATCCCGTGCGGACACCTGGTGGTGTGTAAGGAGTGCGCCCCATCACTGCGAAAGTGTCCCATCTGCAGAGGCCTGGTAAAGGGCACAGTCCGAACCTTCCTGTCATAGATATTAGGCCATGTTGCCCCAGTCTGATAGTAGTGAATGTAAGCAATACAATACTGAACAGAATGAGGAGTGAAATTGTGCAGTTTTTTTTCTTATATATTGTGTGGATTGTCTGTTGATTCTTTGAAATATTCACGCTGTTGCTGAGGTGCATCATCTTGTCTGCAGAACCGTACAAAGTGCATGGAAAATTATCTTTTAACCTGCATTGTAGCCACTGCAAAATTGTAATTTGCCTTTTACAACATTATGACAAGTAGATAGACTCACTGTCACGTACTGTAGTCTTTTATCAAGACTCAAAAATAGAATAGATTAATCAACAGTTAATCTTTTCTTAAGCTCTCTCCAGGCAAGCCTGGCCACAGGACACTGCTATCAGTTTAACATCACTCCACATAGAGTGATAATTTGAAGAGTGAGTGAGCCTGAGGAGGCTGTGAGGTGTCATGAGGGGTGGAAGGTACACATCAGCTCATGTGGTGTAAAATTTAATCATTGCAATGAAAGCTATTAATTCTAGCAGCAATATTTATAAACCTGTTGTTAGCATCTGTTAGATTGCCACTAATGTTCAATGATGTGCCACTTATTTATCACTGAATAAAACAAGATTCATGAATCAAAGTACTTTCATGCCTTTCATTTTAACACACATCTGTTGTTTATGCAGTGTGGCTGTGCCATTACAAGTGTTTAAGTAAAACTCCCCAGCTCATAACAGGGAGAAGCACTTAAAAATTTCATCCAAAACATAATGAGCACAATACTGTCATTTTAAGACATGTTTGGGATTTTTTTCCCCCTTTTTGATCTAGTGTAGGTGAAATTAATATTCCTTATTCATCTCTTAAATTATGCATGATAATGCATACGCTTTCCATGTCATTTGGAAAGAAAATTAAGGCCAAAATAAAACCCTGACCTGTGTAGCTCTACAGGTAAACCATGGCAGGTTTGGGGTTTTAAACTGAGGGAGCCCTCCATGCCAAAAGCTCTTTGCAGTTTTTATTTATTTGATCAATATTTGAGTGCCACTACCAGTGACATTTAAAAGAAATAAGGCCTCATTCCAAAATTAGTCATTTAAAATTTTAAAAGTTCCTTTTAAATCACTGGATTGAAGTTAAGCACCATGTCATTTTTGAGGTATTTGCTTGTAATTTAGTGAGTTGTTTTTCCAGTTACAGCTAGATGAATTTAGGTACCATTTATTTTCCCCAAAATGGTGTTTTTAATAAACCCTGTTGCTTTAACATTCAGATCTTTTCCCCATTAAAAAGCTATCAACACTCATTACCAAGGACAGGTACTTCCAGTAGACACTGGCATAGTTTACTTGCCAGCTGGAGCCCAGAAACCAGCACCTTTGCAAATAATAAACTGCATTCTTACAAGGGGCTGATGGAGGTTACTAATCCTGATAAACACTAAAAAATGTATTACAGTTAAACCTCCAACAGTCGTGTAAAACCTTCCACTGTATGTGAACAAGCATATAGACAAGTAATTTAATGTGCACAAAAGAAGGACACTGAATCAAAGTTTTTACAAATATTTATTCTTCCATATGCCTCTCCATACACAGTTTAGATGATGCCAATCTGAAAAGCAAGAAGACACATTAGGAGATGCTCATGAAGAGAAATAAATACAACTGAGATTTCCTTGTTCTGGCATCAGTGGTTCCTTTGAACGCATCACAGACATTCAGACCAAATAAAAATTTACATCACCTGCACAGAAACGACCATCTCTGAAAACAATATTAATAAGAGCAGCTTTCTGGACTGCTGAACCACATTCTGGATTGAGTGTTTACTGGAGGACTCACCTTGTTTGCAACATCCAACGCATCGTAATCTGGTGCGAGACGGACGTATGCCTTCTTCTCACCATCGGGCCTGAAGGCAGGAGTCAGGGAGGATATGATTGGTAGGGGAAAAAACAACAACAACAAAAAAAAAACAAAAAACAAGCTGGTCAGCAATGTCTACAACCAACCAATTAACACAGAGTGCTGTTAAAGCAGCTAAACAAGGCCATACAGAAATTTAGAAATCAAGAAATGGAAGACTACAGTGTCCAGCAATTAAACACCAATACTGCCAAGTACTAATGAGTCCAAGTCAACAGCCTGATACCGGCGTTCAACTCTACCTGACTTAAGACTCCTACCTGATGAGTGTGTTGACTTTGGCAACATCGATGTCATACAGCTTCTTGACAGCGTGTTTGATCTGATGCTTGTTTGCCTTGACGTCCACAATGAAGACCAGCGTGTTGTTGTCCTCGATCTTCTTCATGGCTGACTCTGTTGTCAGGGGGAACTTGATGATGGCATAGTGATCCAACCTGAGGGCAGAGCACATCATTAGTCAAATGTCCCACAGCTTCCCTGCTCATCACTGTACAATCTCCTGTCAACTGCAACTTTGATCACATTCTCCATTATACACCAACAAGTCACATTTGCCGTTATGTACAGTTTGGGTGCATCAGAAGTTTGTTAAATTGGAATCAGAGTTTTTCATACTTTGATCGCTATTAACCATCATTTGCACCAGGTCTTGAGCCGTGCCAAGCTGTCAGCAGTGTGTGGCCACTGTACTCACTTGTTCCTGCGTGGGGCACTCTTACGAGGATACTTGGGCTGCCTGCGGAGACGCAGGGTTTTGGGGCGACGGAAGGTGGGAGAAGTCCTGATCTTCTTCTTCCTCTGGCTGTGTACTCCTTTAAGAACAGCCTTTTTGGCCTTCAGTGCCTTTGACTTGGCCTCAGTCTTGGCCGGGACAGCTAGGAATAAGAGAAACAGAAATGCACTGTGACACTGTCCGATGTTTTACCAAGTAAAACATCGGACAGTGTGTATATATATATATATATATATATATATATATATATATATATATATATATATATATGTCGCTTCTGTTTGGAGCAAGAAGTTAGAAACAAGAAATTTTGTCTTAATCCACCATGCACTGCTGTCAGCCTCATGAGTACCGTGTGGACCAGCAGTAATGCAACTACTGAGGTTACAATGTGTGAAAAGGGGAATGTGACAGGACAGTAAAGTGTAATTCTTCATTTTATGTAGGTATTGATTGACTTGCTCCTTACGACTCTTTACCAAGTTAAAAATGCTGGTAATATGGGAGTTTAGGGCTATTTCTCTTGCATTTCACAGCTAAATGTCCTAGGTATACATACCATCTTGGCATACAAATATACTTGCATGCAAATCAACATCAATATATCTACAACACAATGTCTACAGCAAACAAGGAGTCATTTCCACCTAACTTCAGCACCTTTAGAACCCAAACTATATGTAGCCACCATTTAACTACAATGTGATACTTGTGATTTGGTCAGTAGGAACCGTGATCCTCTCCCTGACGCTGTCACTCTCCTCCCATTGAAACACAAGAGCATCAACTATCTCCACTGTAATGCCAAAACACCTGGGATCACACTACAGTTAGCTACTTTCAATTTCCTTGTAAGTAATATTAAACTCTTACAAGTCATTCATGATCAAACTCCTCCACAGCCGCCCCGAGCTGGTTTCACGTGCCGACACACGGCTAACCCCTGCCGGCTAATCGTGCTCTCACAAAACTGACACACAAATCCGGTTCTACCATCTTAACAGTGTCTCCGAAATGTCTTTTGTAACACCCGGCTACCTCTGGAGTATTATGGTACAAAACTGGTTCAAGGAATTTAAAAACAAATGATATTTTGGCCCCAAACGTTAACATAAATGCTAGCATGCTAGCGTTAGCTTAGCACCGGAGTGCTATTAGCACAACGTTACTTGAAGGCAGGCTGGAGACGCGGTCTGTATTACCTTCATATTTAGACAAATAATAGCGATATCCTGACCCGGTTTGGTACCAAATCAGTCTACTGTCTCATCCTGAACACGGTAACGGGAGGTAGGTGTATGTAACTGTGTTATTTACACTGTTAATGCGTATAAAATCCAAAACTTCACAAACCTTCCTTCTTCACCTTCGGTGCCATGTTGAGAAAGGAAGACTGGATGGGGTTTCCCGAAGTATAATGCATGGGCGAGATTTCAATATATATCGCGATAGTCTCGCCCAAGGCATAGACTATTTTTTCCTAGGACGGTTAAATCCTTTTAAATAAAAGCGTTCACTCTGTCTCACTGGTTGGTGTAATGTTAAGGTTAGGTTAAGGTAAGGGTTAGGTATAAATTGGTTATGGCTAAGAGTAGTAAGAGGCTGGAAAGAATGTTGGTAAGTCAGTAGGGTTATGACTTCGCCATCCTAGGGAAAAATACTGCACCGCCCATAAATAAATATCTAGTATTGAATTATTTTTTTCATTCCACTCTCATCAAGAAACCACATATACACACCGAGCTCAGTTGAAAACACAATTGCTGTAAAATATATATTTTAAAATGTGTTTAAGAAGTTGGTGCTGTTAAAATTAAGAGAGAACTTTTAAACTGAGATTTCTCCAGAATCCTATATATAGGATTCTGGAGAAATCTCAGTTTTCATAAGATTGTTTTTTTGGAAGTATGTCCAGAAGTATGTTTTTTGGAAGTATGTCCTCCCAAAAATGGATACAGATATTAGATATTAGATTACAGATATTATGTTTAGGTCGTAGGACTTGTTACAATCCCTAAGAGTAATCAGCACCTTCCCAGTGTTTGTATCTGGAGTGGGGAAGGGGCAATCACTTCCTGATGTAACAGCTGACTGCATTTGAGCATCTTGAAGCAAAACACTTCAGATCCACTCTGACAGATGGTGTGTTGTACCAGGTACTGTGGGTGTTGAATTTTGAAACATGTGTATGAGTATATCACAGACCCTTTGCTATATACCAGAGGTGTGGACTCGAGTCACATGACTTGGACTCGAGTCAGACTCGAGTCATAAATTTGATGACTTTAGACTCGACTTGACAAAATGTAAAGAGACTTGCAACTCGACTTGGACTTTAACATCAAGGACTCGTGACTTCACTTGGACTTGAGCCTTTTGACTTGGAAAGACTCCCTCCCTCTATTTTTAACACGGAATTTAATAGCAAATGAACCGGCACCGCACGAGCCAAAAGGCAGAGAAACTTTCCAGTCTACAGCAGCGCACTGACATAGATTGTGTAACAAAGCGAAGAGTTGCCACTGTATTGTGCCACTGTATTTTCACTGGCTAACAGCAGCACACTGACTTAGCTTGTCTATTCAGAGAAGAGGTATTGCTTCGTCTTATTTTTCAATCTATGTTATCACATGCATACTACTGCTGATTCATTGGTAGCTGAATTGTTAGGTCTGTTTGATAAGTAATTTACATCACTTAATTTACATTAATTATATTACATTACCAGACGGTGATTCTGCTTTACAATTTGATTTTATGACTGCAGGATCAAAAAGGTTTTCCCAGGTAGTGTGTTTTGTTAAATTAGAAGACAGTAACAAAATAAGAATGGATCAAAAAAAAAAGTTTTTATAAATAAATACAGATTTTAAAAGCATACATGATATGTTTATTACTCTGTTGTCAAAAGGACTTGAAAGGACTTGAAACTCAAACTGTAGGACTTGGGACTTGACTTGGGACTTGTCAGTCTTGACTTGGGACTTGCCTGTCTTGACTTGGGACTTGACTTGGGACTTGCCTGTCTTGACTTGGGACTTGACTTGGGACTTGAGGGCAAAGACTTGAGACTTACTTGTGACTTGCAAAACAATGACTTGGTCCCACCTCTGCTATATACCACACCCAGATTTAATAAAACATTGCTTACATGTAACCAAATAGATAAGCTGTAATCAAACATATTTCCACAGCATCAACCAGTTAAATCTCTTCAGACAGTTTCCCCAATTTTGTGGGTATTGTCATATTCATTTTTATTTATCTTAAATATTCCCTGAAATCTTGAAGTTCAACAAAAACATTACCATTTACGACAGCCTTTTGAAACATCTTTTTTGAAACATTTGTCCTCTTACACACAGCCTGTTGTACATTCCATCAAAGTTACAGGTTAACAAATGTGACAACAAAGAGAAAACATATTTAACTAGAAAACAGTTTATTTTATTTTGCCAGAAATAGTGTATGTCACAAATGTGGAAATTAGCGATATAAAACAACTAATATATCAGAAATGTCTGCATATGCATTTGATCCGTCTGTCAGACAGTTTGTCCAGTCCCTTATTTTCCTGCCGGCTTGTTTATCTTCACCTTTTTCCTGGAGGAGAAAGAGAAAAGAGAAATCCAAGTGAGTGCTGGTTTCTTCATGACGCCACCTCGTCTAACACCCACTGAAGCCAAACTGCTGAGCTGTAATGTTTATTTTAAGGGTTTACTTCTAAAAGATGTATCATTTTGAAAAATTAAATGCTGTTTGGAATTCATTTATCAGTATTTCATCACAGTAACTTCATCCTCTTGTTTGATTTTTTTATTTGTAAGACGAGGCCTAAGGTCAAATTCAGTGGTGCGCAGCATGTGTGTGTGTGTATTAAACATTATCTGTTGCCCCTGCTTAAAACTGACTTTGTAATCTAATTGTAAGAACCTCAGGACTGAACTGAGCCACAGAAAATGCACTGCACAGTGCCAAAAACACATGAATGTTTATAGGAATATTTGCCAAGAGTTTTAAAAAATATATTATAATGAATAAACTGAATTTATAGAGATTTTCTTAAAGTTTGTGTGTGTGTGTGTGTATCTGGATGTAGGTAATGTAATCAAATACTGTAATCAAACAAATATCTGCCAAACAAATCTAGTCAATTAGTATCCTAATTAACATTCAAAATCTCCAAAATCTAATCTCTACGTCCCAAGTGGTGGTGGGAAATCAGAAGAGAACCAAATCTCCCTCCTTACTTTTTTGACTTGGCTTCAGAGGGATTGGATTTCATCTTCTTCTCTATCTTCTTGTGCTTTTCTGTCCCTCCTTCTTTCTGTATTTTCCTTTTCTTCACCCCCTGTTCATTTTTCTTCTTCCCCCCTTTCTTCACCCCTGCAGTTTTTTTAGGTCCATTTTCTCCTTTCTGCGCTTCTTCCTCTCGTCCTTTCTTCCCTTGCTGGGGCTGTTTGCCTCTTTTCTTCATTAAGAAGTGAGGAGTTGTGCAGATGGTGCTCCTCTTGGGAGGTTTCTTCTGGAGCTGCCGCTTCACCTTGCTGAACACAAAACACAGCTTCATTGTTAGAAATGCATACCACAACTGAAAACACAACACCAAAATATGACCGTTTACTACAGAGCGGAAAGTTTATTATGACTGTCAGAGCCTTACCTGTGTATCTTCTTGAAGCCCACCATGTAGTCAGGCACAGGACAGCCAGCTTGCTTTATTACATTAGCGATGCTGTGGAGGTGAAATGAATGCACAGAGAAATCAGAGGAAGAAAAAAGTTAAAATAGCACGTAACCAGGGAAGAAAACAAGTCCCAGAGTCACAAAAGCAGCTGCATTGTCCATCTGCAATGGAAATTCTCAGATTTTATAAAACTCATGAGCTCGTACCTGCGCAGCAGTGGTTTGTCATTCTCGGTGAAGAAAGTGACCGCTTTCCCCTGATGTCCGGCTCTGCCTGTACGTCCTGAGAAACAGAGACGATATGAAGACGGCATGAGAAGATGGAGTGGAAAACTAAAACAAATTGGCAAAAACCAAAAGAAGGCAACACGTGGTGATGTCCGTCATGAAATATTTCACAGATTTGATCCAGGAACTAACCGATCCGGTGGATGTACTCCACAGCGCTGGTGGGGAAGTCGTAGTTCAGCACGAGGTTGACTCCTTTGAAGTCGATTCCTCTGGCCAGCAGAGCTGTGCAGATCAACACCCAAATCTTTCCGGAGCGGAAACTGTTCACTACGTTTTCCCTCTGGGAGAGAAAAACAGAGCAGCAAAGGAGGATGATTAGAGCTACCATGTGACATTTTACTGACGGTGTATGGTCTCAATGTGCGTGAATGCGTGTGTGTGTGTGTGTGTGTACCTGCTGTTGTGTGCGGTCTGCATGGATGACATCGACATTGATGCCCTCGTACACCAACTCGTGGAAAAGTTCCCGTGCTCGATCTATCGACTGCACAAACACCAACATGGGAGGCAGGAAGCCCTGAGGTACAGAGGGACCAACAACAAAAACAAAAACAAACAAAAAACATAAAAAAAAGGATGATGAGCTATCCTGGATTGTCAAGAAACAGATTTTGTATATTGAATTTTTTTCCTTTCCCCTCTGCCAGAGGTGGGAAGTAACGAAGTACAAATACTTCGTTACCGTACTTAAGTAGATTTTCCAGGTATCTGTACTTTACTTGAGTATTTAATTTTCTGCCGACTTTTTACTTTTACTCCCTACATTTGAACACAAATATCTGTACTTTTTACTCCTTACATTGTCAAAACAGGCTCGTTACTTCTCTCTCCCTCTCTCTCTCTTTTTGGTGGGGGCGGGCGGGCTCGTTACCACCAAGAAAAACATTACAACACCTGCACCGGCACCGTACGAGAACAAAAGGCAGAGAAACTTTCCAGGCTACAGCAGCGCACTGACATAGATTGTGAAACAAAGCGAAGAGTTGCCACTCCGCTGTATTTTCACTGGCTAACAGCACCACACTGGCTTAGCTTGTCTATTCAGAGAAGAGGTATCACTTCGGCTTATTTTTCATTCTATGTTATCACATGCATACTACTGCTCATTCATTGGTAGTTGAATTGTTAGGTCTGTTTGATAAGTAATTTACATTTTTAAAACAAATAATAATTTAACATATTTTTAAATTATTGGAGTCAACATCTACTCCTTCAAGATAATTTATTATGTTCTACAACTCATAAACATACACCAACACTACATACTGAGTGTTTGAGCAGCATATCTCCTCTGTGCTACAAAAGATCCGTGGTAAAAATTATTAACATTAACGCTGAAGCCCTCCCCCACAGTTTCAAAAAATCCTGGAGGAAACCCTGCACAGAGAGGGAAAGGGAGAGAGGGCGCGGGGCGTGAGAGCAGTTAAGAAAAAGAAAACCATAAAGAGAAATCTGGAGACATGGAGGAAGACAGTTACCAGGGAAGATAACGTTAGCCGACAACAAAACAGAGTCGGAGAAGCAAGAAAAAATCTGTTAAAAGTCATATACGTTAAGTATATTAAGTATTGAGAGTACCAAAGCTGTTATCAAGGTACTCATTCAAGACCTCTCAGTCAGTTCAGTCTTGATTATTGTGTGAAACTGGGCTTGCAGCAAAACTAGAATGTTGTGTGATTTTCATTCTCTCTGTACCAGCACTTTGCAGGTTGTTAATAAGAGGAAATGTTCCTGTTTTGTGTGCCCTGAACTTTTTTTTCATCAAAAAGTTATCAAAAAGGTATATGTATCATTAATGGTAAAAAAAAAAAAAAAAAAAAAAAATCATTTTTACTTTTTACTTTTGTACTTCAGTACATTTCAGAGGCTGTACTTTCTTACTTTTACTTGAGTAAAGAAGTTGAATTGGTACTTCTACTTTTACCAGAGTCTTTTCTCACACAAGTATCTTTACTTCTACTTAAGTACAGAATGTCAGTACTTTTGCCACCTCTGCCCTCTGCTTAAGATTCATAATACCTGTTCAAACAACCTGTTGAGGGTTATTTTTTTCCTCCCTAACCTACAGTCACTAAATGCTAAAAACAGAATTGGCACTCCAGGTGATTTCATGTCGACTGGACCCGAAGGGAGGTCCTGAAGCTCTCGGCTCATTTAATGCCATTTTTACAAGACAAAATTAATCCACTGGTACCTCTTGGTCATTTTAAATCCACAATCTTTTAACTCCTGTTTTAAATGGATGTCACATATTTTTTTATTAATTGTATTTATACATTACCTTTAATGGTTTGCTCTTCTTTTTCTTGTTTTTTTACTATTTTATTTTTGCTTGATGTCATTGTAAATGAGGGCCTTCAATGATTTTTAAGTTTAAGTAATAAATATATATATAAAGACAGTTTAAAATATGCAGCCATGGCTATGAAACGTTCTTTGCTGTAAAGCAGTAAAACAACACTTATTGACTAATTGAGTGCTCCAGTGGCTTCTTTTGGGTCCAATCTGCATGATATGACCCACGGCCCATTCACTACTTGTACAAATAAAGCTGCCAGAATTTTTCAGAATCACCGTCTGCCCTGAAAGTCGCGATCGGCTGGCTTAGAAAAACAACATGAATTAAACTTTACTAGGCCAAACTCCTCCTTCACAGTTTGAAAAGTAATCTCTCGCACATGGCCCCTACTTTTTTGATGATGTCCCTCATGGCCAGGAGCTTGCCGTTCTCCGTCCCGACAAACAGCAGCTCCTGTTCCACGGTGTCCACTGCTGTGTTCCTGGTAAAACACACACACACACACACACACACAGAGTTTTCAAACATGAAAAAATTAGTCTTATAAAATATGGAGTTTGACAGAAGCAGGGCACTGGGGGGAGAAAAGCATCACCTGTGTCCAATGTTGACAGACACGAGGTTGTCAAGGTTCAGGCGGCACCACTGCTCCACGTCTGCCGTGCAGGTGGCGCTGTAGAAAGCTCGGCGCACCTTGGGGTTGGAGCAGGCCAGGAACACCGTGGCCAGCTGCTCCCTGAAGCCGGTCTTACCGTCCTCGAACAGTTTATCAGACTCATCGACAACCAGCCACTCCACACTGGGCACAAACACACACAGGGCATTAACACTCAATGAAAACAGTCAATAAAATAAAACGTCAGAGAGCAGAAAATTCAACCGTACGTGCTGAGGTCGAGCGCTGGAGGATCCTGCTGGAGGAGGAAGATCAACCTGTTTGGAGTGCTGACGAGAATATCTACAGAGAGAAATGTGGGAAAGAGATGAAGAGTAAGGAAGAGTAGAACAGACTTCTACACTCTATTCTATTACACACTCTATTTTGTGCATTTGCTTTAACCCGATGTTGCTCCAAACTTCACCACTTTAAGGCAAGCTACCAAATCCTGGTTATTCAGCAACAAAACTGTACTCGTGTCGTTTCTTCCCCTTCCATTTACAACTATGTCTTTTAATTTGTAATTTTCTATAGGTATGTTACTGCTAAATGTGTGTTTTATTGTATCTTGCTGCAATCAGGTTATCTTCTATTGCATTGTACAGTTTTTTCAGTTTGTCTACGTACATTGTATCGGTTCCTATAAATAAACCAGAATTAATAAACCATGATGACATAAATACATACCATATTTTTTGTTTGACTGAGGTCCGTATTTCTTTGCTGCAAGGGAGGCCTTGTCAATGATGTGAACTCTGAATCCGAGTCCCTCCGAGAGACGAAGCAGCTCCCTGTAGGTCTACACATAACACAACGAAGAGGACAAAGCAAAATCAACAGGATTTGTTTTGTCTGCACATTGGACGTAAATGTTTCAAGCATGAGGAGAAACCCCAACTGTATTGCAGTTGGGGTTTCTCCTGAGAGCAAAGATCTGAGAGCAAAGATCTTAGGTAAAGAAAAGTTTAACGGCAAACACTGCTGCATCCCTAACTAACTCCTCTATCATCATGATATCCTTGTGATTAGAAGCTCATTATCATTGAATGTTTTGAGAAAATGTTACATGAAAAACTGTCTGCAGCAGCCATTTTAGGATTTGTTCTTGGTGACCCCTCTCTCCTCTTCACTACTCCTTACTTTGAACAGATGCATATTCTCAGCCCTAATATTTAGGAGTGACTGACATGCCCCTAGTTCTTAAAAGTTGCTCCTAACTTGGTGGAGTTAGGAGCAAAACTTTTAGCCTAAGATGTCTTGGGGAAATTACCCATGATCAATGCAAGGGTTTTTTCAATTCATAATCAGCTTTAGCTTTTTTTTTTTTTTTTAAATGGCATGCACATAATACTCAAATATTTGTTGCAAACTTGCACTGAATGGTCAATCATGAGAAAATGGATCTACACACACAGTCTGTTCCCAATCAAGAGGCCCAAAAGCACTGGAAACCCTTTGATCCTCTGATGTGTAGCCAGGAACAGACCTGTGTGTGTGTGTGTGTGTGTGTGTGTGTGTGTGTGTGTGTGTGTTCTGTACCTGGCTGGCCAGCTCTCTGGTTGGAGAGATGATCACAGCTCTGAAGCCCCGGTTGGCCGGCTGTTTCAGGTGAGCCAGCAGTGGGAGACAGAAGGCCAGAGTCTTCCCTGATCCTGTGGGAGCGCAGGCCAGCAGCTCGCGGCCCTGACACACCAAGTCAGACATGGAGGAATTAAAATCAGAGCCAAATCCTTACAGAAACAGTCCACATTCACATGTAAGGTTAGATATAAACTTCAACAAACAGGCCTGAACAAAACTACACCACGTGGAGAAGCAGGGGTGGAAGTTACTAATTACATCTAGTCCTGTTACTGCAATGGAGAAGCTTTTTGCGTAGTTGTACTATTCTGACTCGTTTTTTAAGTCAGTAATTTTACTCTTACTGAAGTACATTTTTGCTCGAGTATTGTACTTCACTGCATCTTAAAATCATATCCATTACAGAGAACAAATGATCAGTGACAGATTGTGGAACTTCTCATGATAAAAAGCCAGTCAACAAAGATGAAGAGAGGAACCTGCTTCTACTTTGTTGGTTCTACTTTTTGCCGTTTCCAAATTTCCAATAAAAGGTGCACTATGTGGAAGCGTGGACCATTTGGAGTCAACTTGCAAAAAATGTGGAATAAGTGTAGGAAAAAATGTGGAAAATATCAGTAAGTTGAGACTATCATATTATGTGCTTAGTCCACATATGTCAGTAGAGTCTACATGGCCCTCACCTCAATCAACCCTCAGCAATTCTGCAGAGTGCCTCTTTAAAAGCATCTAGTTTGAACCATGTTCTCTCATCCTTTTATAACAGCACATTTTAAGAGATACTTTTTGTACTTGAGTAGCTTTGCTGTGTTCTCTCTGTTATGAAGCCACTGAATGTGTGTGTGTGTGTGTGTGTGTGTGTGTGTGTGTGTGTTTGCGCGCCTACATGCATCATCAGTGGTATGGCCTGCATCTGTATGGCTGTTGGCGAGTTCAGTCCTGCGTCTCTCAGGTTGTGCAGGAGCCGCGGGTGAAGGCCGTAATCAGCCTGCAGCTCGTCAAACGTGCACACGGGGTCCGGCACGTCGCAGCCGTGCACGTTGATGCGGTTCTTTGCGCGAATGCGGTTCACCTGCAGCAAACAGAGACACATTCAGCTGTCATGTTCTCAATCAGCACAGACAGCTTCACCGGTGAGGCCAGGTCAATCAGACGGCAGCACTTCAGTTTTGTGTGTTTATCATCACTTCATATTCAAATACAACCATCTGTGGAGGAATGTGGGACTATGTGAGCACCTTCTCCTGATGAAGATGCTTCAGCCTCTTCTGTGAGCTTCTTTCCTTCCCTTCCTGTGGCAGGTTCTGGATCTTTCTGTCCAGAGAGGAGGTCCAGCTGATTCCATCTCCTCCTGTCTCCTTCTGTGGCCCAGCAGCAGCAGCTCCTGCAGCACAGGGAGCACCATACATGAACAGCAGCACCTTGTTTAATAAGCAAAGCAGCTTTAAATCACATTTAAAAAAAAAAAAAAATAATAATAATAATAATAAATAATCTGTAAACATGATTATATGGCTTTTCAACTGATATTTTTTTATGAAGTCCTGCATCTGCTCGTAGGGGTGGAAAATGTTGCAGTGTTTGGTGGGCTGCTCAAACTTTAAACCACAGCAAGTCACGCCGCAATCAGTGATTCAAGACAAATATTCCACCTTAGCAGTCAGTAAACTATGCACAACCTGACCAAAATATGTTGTTAATGCAGATGCTTTCAATGTTGAATTTTGGCTCTTATATTTTTCATCTGAAACGGCATAAAGACAAGATAAGATTCATAATTTGAGAGCAGATTCATTTTCAGTAATATTAAATGAAAAAAATGGGGCGCAACAGCTCTTTTTGCACTGATTTTTTGCTCTGATCCCAACAAATATCCTGACACAGTGATGACATGACAGATTAACAAAGCCCAACACCTTACCCTCTGTCTCCACCTGGCCTCCTCCTCCTCTCTCCTCCGTCGTCGTCTTCTTCTTCTTCATTCTTAAGGCTCTCTCCTCCAGCTTTCGTTTCCTTTTGCTTCCCACTTCACTTTCCCCGCTGTCACTGTCCACCTCATCCTCCTCTTCCTCTTCATCCTGCCTCTCCTCCAGCCCACAGCCGCTCTGGTCTTCATTGGCTGCCCCGGTGCCGAAATAATCGATGCCAGATAGACGGTCCGTGAACGCCGCGTTTCCTCTGGCTCTCACTACCTGCAGCATGAACAGAGCAAAACCACACACTCAGACACAGATTGTCATGTCAAAAACAAGCCACAACATGTGACAACTATAGAGAAGCCACCATTAATGATGAAGCGTCTGAAATGCTGTGTTAATCTAGTTGGCTGGCTGTGAATCCCGTGTCAGATCCTCCACACGCAGCACGCTGGATCCATTCAGAAAACACGATACCAGGCCTGATGCTCTTTAGTTTAATCAGCTTTTATCTTATTTTGATAACGTGCTGTCATAGCAACTGTTCTTTTACCTTAAAGCGCTGGGCATCCTGGCCAAACCTCTTCAAATCAAACTTTGCTCCTGCTCCGAGCTTCCGAAACAAGTCGAAGGCGTCCATTGCTCCCAGCGTGGTGGAGCCAGGCGGCGCTAATCGACCTCCGCATCATTAACCCACTGCAGCAGCCGCGGCGCTGGCGCCCCCTGCTGGCCGCGTCCAGAACTGACGGAGAAAAGACTAGTAATGTCTGCGTTGTGTAGGTATGTAGGTTTTTAGTTTAGTTGTCTCCTTCTGTCTGTACTTCTACTACCTTTGTTACTTTTTTCGTGAAGTATATTCACAGCGACATTTCTAACGAAAAAAACATATGTAACGTGTACACTTCATGTACTTGACTTGAATTTAATCCAATAAAGTATATAAAAAAAAAAGATATTCCCCAGTTATTCAAATTACTCTAAAATAATTCCCTTACAGAGGGATTTTTACATTTCTGCTTGATTTCCAAACTGAGGTCCCACACTGCAGCAGGATGTCAGGCTTACAGCTCAGACTGTGTGAGCCCCTCTGACAGCTGCACAGTGGAGAGGCACCTATAGGGAACCACATGTTAACCCCATTGTAAAGGCTCCTGGCCTATAGCAGCACATCACATTTTCTCCACTGGAGGCTCATCCATGAGGAGACTTCCCACAGTCTCACACATGTAGGGACAGCCTTTACAGCTCTGCAGCACAGTTTATCCACTGGAGGGGCACTTCTCCACTAGAGGAGCACCTTGTTTAGTCATTATTTATTTATTGCATGAGGGGGCACCATAGAGGGCATTTGATCTTTTTCTCCCATGTGAAGGGCAGACAATGGGGCACTTCATCTTATTTGTGGCAAGAGCATTGTAGCACCATATTGGAAATTATTTTTGTCCATACCAATCTGCCAAAAACGCAAATCATATGAACATCCACACGCAGTGGGCATGGCAGACAGAGAGAGAGGGGTGATGAGGAGTCTGAGGGAATGAAGGGGTGCAGGAATTCACCTTAGAAAGTTTACTCAGCATGTTTTGTTGTTGTTGTTGTTGTTGTTGTTGTTGTTGTTGTTGTTATAGGACATGATGGATAAGCAGAGACAGGATGCTAGTCTGACTGACATGGATATGGATTTTGCAGTCGGACTGGGTTGTAGTGAGAGCATGGAGGATAAAATGTAGATTTGGGTGCGTGATCCACACTCCGGAGCAGAAAGTGGCGGTAATCCACCAGTAAGCCGGATGCCGACTGCCGTAGAACAAGAAGAAGAAGAAGAAGAAGAAGCGCATGCGCGTCCCGTTGTAAACAGGAAGCAGACGCGGCGTCCTGTGCGCGGGCTGGCTGCTCAGAAAACACCTCGGACGAGGAGCAGCAATGGCGAAAAGTAGGAGCCGAGACTTCTTCGCTTGGACCGACGACGAAGTGGAGCTGCTGCTGAAAGTGACACATGAATACAAGACGGCCAAGGCGAACGACAACATAGACTGGGAGTCGTCGCAAAGCAAGTACGGCGACATATTTGAGCGGTACCGGGAGCTGTACCCGTCGCGGGAGGAAGCCCTGGCCATGGGCAAGGAGTACCCGCACAAGAAGGACGAGATCACTAAAGGTACTCCAGGCCCAGCTCTAATGATTTGGCTGTATTTCTTTAACTCAAAAATGACTGACTAGATTTAAATGGAGCCGTGTTTTAACCTCCTGCTGCGCGCGGGCACACACACACACACACACACACACACACACACACACACACACACACACACACACACACACACACACACACACACACACACACACACACACACACACCTGTGTGAGCAGGGGGAGGGGGGCTCAAAATACATGCACCCGGGAGGAGGAGGGGAGGTGGGGGTCTCTACAGTGTGATGAAACATGATGCATCATTATCACAGGTTAAACTACTGTGGAAGTTATTCAGACCGCATGCATGAGATGTAACATGATGATGTGTTCATTTTACAAGATATAAATAAATAAAATTTATTGACCAAAGTGCTCTACAAGAGGACAGGGAAAAAAAAACAGCTGCACAAGGGACGTTACATACAAAGTTAACAGTGAAAAATAAATAAATCAACTACAATAACAAGAGAGATGTAGAAAGTTATGGAGAGGGAAGGGAAAAACTTGCTTTTTCAAAGGGGTCCCTTGACCTCTGACCTCCAGATATCTGAATGAAAATGGGTCTGTGGGCGCCCGCCGGTCTCCTCTCTGCAGACATGCCCACCTCATGCTGATCCCATGCAGTCTGGTGCACAAACCATGCAGGTTTTGCATGCAGTACAAATGTGTTATTTTCTCCTGTTCTGAAAAGGTGTATTTGTGCATACTGGGTCCTAAACAATTAATGCAACTCCAAAGTTGCATAAATTGGGTTTGACTGGAAAGCTGAGACTTGTGTGGATTCAGTGAGCCCAATTTTATTAATGTCTGATAATGTTAGCTCTCATAGTAGATATTTCATTGTAGTGGGACCTTTTTTTTTTTTTTTTTTTTAACTTGTCGTCACTATAAAATGACCCACTGTGACCTTTAGGATAATCAGAACTTCATGAAACTTTACATCCACAAACTAGAGGACCAGCCTTAACAACTGCACTACATATTGAATACATATTGAACCCGGGTATCGTGATACTGTTGAGTTGGTAGATAAGCATATTGTCCCAGCCATACTAGCTATTGAAGAAGTAAAAGTGAAGAAAAGGCCCATCACTCATCGGGTTAGGGTTACGTGTGTTTTCAACCATACCATCCAGCAGTGCACAAAGTTATCATACCAGCTGCAACATTAAAGTGACCAACACTAATAAGTTTCTTTGTGTGGTTGTGTGTTCACAGGCCAGCTGACTACCAAACTCAAGGCCATCCGGATGAGATACAGACAAGCAGTGGAGCTGGGTAGGAAAAGTGGCCGTGGGCGGGTAGTCCTGCTCTATTTTGAGCTCTGTGAGACCATCTGGGGCGCCCCTCCTGCCACTCATGCGATATCAGAGGGCATTGAGACCAGCGATGTGACCGTGGAGGTGAAAGAGGAGATGGTCAGCTCACCGGACACCGGGTCGTCGTCTGTCCCGGGAGCAGACGGAGCTGCGGAAGGCGCAGCGTCTACAGACACAGTGGCGAGTCGACGCCAGAGAGTGGATGCTACTCTTAATGGCTGCAGGAGAGAGAAACTCAAGAGAAAACTCACCACGGATTCAGTTGCACAGGAGGAGCTGGAAATCAAGAGGCAACTCCTTCAACAGTTAAAGGCGACTGATGTAGAGTTTGTGCAGACACTGGACCGGTGGTCATCCATGATGGACCGTCTGAACTCTAATATTGAGCTGCTTGTACAGCACATCGTGGGCTCAGGCACCTCTCAGTGTGCGACTCCATCACCGACTGACTGGAAACCTGTTATCAAAACGGAATAGCTAAAACTAACTCAAGAACTCAAACGTTTTTGTTTTTTTTTAAAAGATGGTTTTGTAAAATACTTGCCTCAGATTCCCTGTCATGTTGTTTAGTGTTGTCTCTTTAAAATATTTCTCTCTCTTTCACAGTGTAGGCTGTATCAGTGTACATAAGCTAAAATATTGATTTATAATTGCTGAGACTTTTTTTTTTCTTCTTTTTGAAGCAGAAATGTTTTTTTATGAAAATTTATATGACCTCCACAGTATTACAGCATTTTTAAGCTGATTTACATTACTTCATTACACTGGTGTGAAGTTCTGATAAAGTTTCGTTTAAATGGTAAAATGAGTGTTTGAAGTGATATAACACCCGTATATAGTTATACACTACGTGAATTATGGATATGAGACAAGTACATTTAACTTGTTATGTCACATAGTTGGATAATCTAAGATTAAGTCCTTTAAGACTAAGTAGCCTATTGCAATTTTCTGACCATTTTGAACATTGGATGTTGATGTGAACATGGACACATGTCCATTTTTTCCATATCTTTCATTCATTCAGTATGTCAATGACAAATTGTAGTGTTGCCAAATAAGGAGACTGACTTGATTCTGTACCTGTACCATGTCTAATATGATTAAAAAAAACTGTTAAGACAGTATCTTGGAAATGTAAACAATCAAAATGTGTTAATATGTATGTACAAACTCAGGAAATGGCTTTAAAAAAAAAAACAAACACTGATGGAGATGTAGTTGACTTTACTTATTTGCAAAATAACCCAGCTGGGCTGCTGACTGGGAGTGTGTGTGTGACATGTGTTTCTACTCATGAGCCGTGGACGGTAATGGCTTCATGTTTGTTACTGCAACTTAAAATGATGAAGACTAGCATCTGCAAATCTAATATAAATTGTCTCAAAGTATCCTACGAGACGCACACACACAATCCTGGAGACACAGTCGAAAAACTGCTTCTTCCCAGTCAAGCCACACACACTCACACCTATAATAACTGAAGGCTGTATGCAAACGTCACACCAAACTCAATTCAAAATTCTTGCAGTTAAAGTCTTTCTTATCGGTAGTCAGCAGAACTTGTTGTAAGACCTCTCTCTTACAAATCTCTGGTGTCTTCCAAAAAATCCAGCATATATATGATTCAAAGAGTAGTCCATTATTAAAAAACTTAGTAGGTCATTAACGTGCCCATAACCCCTCACTCCTTACCCTTTTTCAATTTGAGTGTAGTTTTTCCAGGAATTTTTATTACATAAATAATTACACATTTTCAATAGGCATGTTACTGAGAAGCTCCAAATCAAATACTAAGAAAAAATAAAAATTAAATCAAACATTTATTCAGTTTATGCCTTACCGCTTAGCCAAATACACATTAGTCAAGTGGTCTTTTATTCTCAAAATAATGATGGGCAATTATAACTTGACCTAAAGAAGAAAATAACAGTCCACCAGTTGGAGTTAAATGGATAGCACTTAAGAAGGAACTGAGTAAACTTGGCTAAGACTAGAGGTGCACCCAGCACTACATGTTAGTTGGGGGCCTCTGGTATACGACAAACTCGATGTCCCACCTTGATCTTGACCTTTGGTTTATTTTCCTAAGTGGATAAAAAAATTGTCCCAGTTATCTTAGTGACAAGCAAACATGCCAGTTCCCACAATACAATGGAACAAAGGAAGTCCAGTTAACAGTTTAGAAAACGCCAGAGAGTCCTAAGACAGGTATACACCTTTAATTTAAGATACCTGCCATTATGATTTGATTTACAGGTTTGAAACTGGCACGCAAGCTGACTGATGACATTTTGTTGTAACTTGAAGGGGCAGATGGATTCTTTTGGCCCTGGATCTACACAGAAATCATTTGAATATGACTGAAAATGGACCACCAAAGATGAAATGATTAAAAAATTTATTGCAGTAAATTACAGTTTATAACAGTGAGTAGAGCACAACAAGGTGATCTATAGACCTGCACATCTGCCATCTTTTATCTTGTGGTGTACATCAACCTTGTACTTCCATTACCTGCAGTGAGGCCAGCAAACTGTGACCTTTCAGTTATAAGGCAAACAACCAACACAAATTTAATTGTCATGATTTTAGAAAGGCATTAATAGGTAGTATTTTCCCAGTTTTATCCTTATAATAATGCATCTATTATATACCACTTGCTATAACTGCTGTAAAATGACATCCAAGATTTACTGTATGTTGAGACTATGCCAGTGCTGGCATAACTACCACAAATAAATACATGCAACATGTTAATTTTTGTCAAACAATACATCTTGTCTGCACTGTAGTGGAGTTTTGTTACTGGATCTGTCCAGTAAAGTGGCAGCATCAAAAAAGCAGGTCAGACACCTTGCACACCTGCACTTGGCAAAACAAAGCAATTCTGGTTAGTGAGTGAGTCAACTGTTCTCATCAAGTTCATGTTGTTGATATTTCATGAAAAAATATATAATTTTGCATGTTTACAACAAGGTCCTGGGTGAAAAACATGCGATTCTGTGTAGGGAATTATACTGATATTATATCAACATTGTGAAAATTAGATATGAGTAGACATGAGTCATCTGTTTTAATTTTTTCCCCCATTGGTACCACTGTAACGCCGTGAGGGCACTTCTGAGTTAGTTAAGGTCCAGCAGCAGACGAGCTAATGTGTAATATGAAGGGGGTGGGAGGGTGACTTTTTGAGGCAGCTTTCAGTTATAACAAGAAAGAAAGAAAACAAGAAAGAAAGAAAACAAAAGTTGAGACATCAGTAAAGCCTCATATTTTGAAAGATACATAGTTTCCATTGGTGTGTGTAATATGTCACTCCAATGCTCTTGGCGTGCTGGAAGTACATGTTGTGTTAATAAAAACAAGGACATGGTTTTCCTAGACTTGTGAACTATAGTGCCACTTGGCTGGTCTGTGTCTGGATGTTCATCTTGTGGTTGTCCTGCCTGCTCTGATCGGTCCTGGCCTGAGTGACTGGCCCTCACAATTTTGGACGGGCTTTGTTTTAGACAACCATGATAAAAAAAAACAGGGGTGTGACTTTCAGCTCATCATGGCTCTTCACAGCTCTTAAGCAAATCCTCCAGGAATACAACCACTACCTCTTTACCGTTCTCCTCATCTTGTTTTCCCTCCCCCTCCACTTTCAACCCCTTCAGTCTATTTAGGGTTTGCTGCAGACCTCCGATTCTTTGCTGGAGGTTCACACTGTCCCTCTCACCATCTTTCGCTCCCTCTGCCCCGTCTCCTGCCTCTTCTTCTCTAAGGTATTTGATCAGATGTTCCTTGATGCCCGTCCCCTCCTCTCCAGCCAGTGATGCACCGAGGGCTGGCATGTCTCCTGACTGGCTGACACTGAGCAGGTGTAAGAGTGCTTGTGAGAGCGTGTGTCGCAGGCTAGCACAGTAGCGGTACTCTAAAAAGTCATTTGTGTCTTCGCTGTTCTCAAGTGCTGTAGCCAGGGAGCGCCACACACACCTGAATCGCTCAAGGTCTCCATAGCAACCTCGGTGGGCGGGAACAGAGAGGGCAGCAGCAGATTTGATCCGCACCTTAAAGTTCTTGCAGGAAGTGACCACAGAGCAGAGAGCGGAGAAGGCATCACAAGACCATGGAGCCGACTCTTTGGAGAGAGAAAGGAAGAGAAAAGGAATCACTTAAAGGTAACAAAACTTCTTGGCAGGGTTTTATTAAGCTTGCTGTGGCTGCTAAAGTAGATTTAGGTCACAGGAAGTGTCTTTTCTACCCAGTCTAATTCTATGGTGAGAAGTGTGTGTGCACATTTACCGAGCGGCAAGGCAGGATTTCTGAAGGCGTTTCCCAAGGCATAACAGGCATTCCATCGCACCTTCATTGTGGCCTCTGATTGGACAGTTTGTACCAAAGCACGGACTGCATCTTCCAGCGGACGCTGGAACACAGAGCGGGTCAGCTGACTGTGACGCAGGAAATGAAGCAGGTTCCCCAGCGCTCGCACTGCATTACACTTCACCTGGGGAAAGGAAAGGAAAGAGGGCGAAAAACCAAGATGTAACCAATCAAGAAGAGGTACCCAATCAAGAAGGACAAGGAAATTATGTTATCACAAGACAGAGATTTGTGAATCAATACTGTAATATGATTTTGTACATGCGTTCAAACATCAGACAAAATCAGAGGAGCATTTTGTCCACCTGCCAATGGCCGGTGCACATATGCCAAACCTCAAGGGCTCTAAACACTTGTGCATAAATGTTTGGGTGCTCTCACCCTGTCCTTGTCAGCTGAGCCTCGGGTGGCAGCCTGTAACATCTTCAGTATCAACATGTCTGATAGTTCCTCCTGGAAGTCCACACCTACACTCTCCCTGAAAAAGACAAAGATAACCAAGAGAGAAATTAAAGAAGAATTCAAAAAACAATTTGTACATTTATCTGTTGTGTATGCTTGTTTAGAACCCATGCATGAAATGACAAAATACCCATTTGTCAGGTTTCTCACCCAATCTCACCAGCTGCATCAAAATCATTTATGAAAACTCTTAGAATTTCTTTCCTATCTTACCCTCTCCTCTGATTACAAAAAATATCACATACAGTGTGTTTCAAACTAAGAACTGTCTTTGAAATTAGTCATTCTTTCCTGTTTTTAAAATGGAGAAAATTTGATCCATGCTTCCATTTTCATCATAATTTAGCATTTCCTTACATGTTGACAATCAGTGTATCTGTGAGATTGCCAAGGGACCAGGCTGCCTTGGCACGGACGTTTGGAGATCGATCATCTAGGGCGGCGAGGATGGTGTTTGCTGTATCAGCCACAAACATAACATCCTGAAAAAAGAAAATGACTCAATAAACATCCTGTAAACCAGATCCTCAGGGCACCTACACATTTCCAATGCCAAAATTTCTGTTATTTTTCCAGACCTTGACAAGATTTGAAGACTTTGGTTGGTATTCAGTATCCTTATAATTGGTTTACAATGTAACTGTAAAGGAGGTCATATAATTCTATGGTTGAAGATTACTGCTAAAGTATGTGATATGGCAGTGGATATACAATAGAGAATGTCTTCTCATGTATGTTTTGGGACTCAGCAACAAATCCCAAATCATTACATATCCTAAATCTAAAATCCCAGTCTAAGTCTAAGTCTAAAACTTTTTTTGTTATACAGTTCCAAAACTAGTCAAGTCTAGATATTGTCCAATTCACTGTCTATTCTTTCCAGACCTTTTTTAAACCGTACAACCCGGAGGTAAAGAGTGAGAAGGAGGTGAGTCACAGACGCTGTAGTCCCTACCTCTCTCAGACAGGGAAACAAGATGTAAACTCCCAGGGCTCTGACCGCTGCAGTCTTCACCAGATAGTTTTCACTGTAGGTCAGCCCCAGGAGCACAGTGATACACATCATCTGGCTCTTGTCCTTAAAAAAAAAAAAAAGGTACAATTATATGTTCAATTCAAACAATATTTAATATTCGCTGTGCTGAGACACAAAGTGTCAAATCCAAAGGAGGACTCACAGGAAGCTGTGCAAAGGCCTGTGGCAGTATGGTGGAGAGAGTATCACAGGCGCTCGTCTGCAGTGTGGGATGCTGCTCATTTTGCAGGGCTCCATTCAGCGGCCCACTCAACACTTCGGACCAAAACTGCACCACCTACATTGTTCACACATATACAGTATGCAATCAAAAACAAGTTTGTATTTCAGTTATTCAAACCTGTGGGCATGTATTCATTTTATACCATGCCACAGCCTGGCAAGATCTGCTCTAATCAAACCTTTACCTTTGAATTTAGATTTCTTGTTTGTGTTTTTAAAGCAGCATCGATGACACGACCATGTCCATTCCTTTAGGTGTTAAATCTCTCATACTGTTTTGTGGAAATGCATTTTCACATTACACATTGTACTATAGGGTGCAACTCCCATGTCAGTATCTTGTCTATATAATACAAATGATGTTATTATGCTAACACTGAAATTTCTGTTCCATTTCTGTTGTTTTCAATTTCTGCTGTTGATTACCATGTGATTTTTATGTTGATTAAACTCTGCATTGCTGTTTATGGCGCTGTACTGAAACCACACTGTAGCAGGTCAAATTTTAAAAAATTATAACAAGTCAGTGACCTGCTCAAAGATATTGTTGCTGTATTGATTACACAGCAAAAATTCAGATCACATCTCTACACATTTATATATGCATATGATTTTGTACTATACACTATTTTGTCAATTTAGCAATGCTTTTTGTTGATTAACACTTCCCCTGCATTGCATTTAATTTAACTTAACCTGTAAAATCCTGTGGTTGTTTGCTGTTTCTGTGGCCTTGTCTTGTCATGCCAGAGCTGATTTTAAACATCTCTGTTTGATAAGCATTTAGCCTCTAAGAATGCACAGGCCTATTTAATAAGAAGGATCAATTGGCCTCTTCCTGTATAATAATTTAAGTTTTGGTCATACAAACCTTAGATATTTAACTTCCTCTGAGTAAATTAACACTGGTTCATCCTCACGTTGCATATATACACACAGTATAGAAAAAACCTACCTGACTCATTGGGATCCTGGAGCTCTCAGGAATGCTGCTCTCTGCTCGGTATTGCTGGATTATTCCTGTCCCCAACTCCTCCAGCAACTGATGGAAAAGGGATAGACAAAGATAGAAGAGGCATACATATTTGGATTAAAAGTAGTATGTATCATTTGCAGATGTCAGTACACAGAATTAGCCTTTGATAGATACAATGACATGGTGTATCATTTGCGCTTGGCTTTTTAGGGACAAAAAATACATAGGAAAGCACCCTTTCCAAAAACAAATGCATTTCGAGCTGGGGACGTGACAGACTAGAAGGCTTTACCTTAGCTCCATGGAGTTGTATAGAGGGGTCCGTCTCACCAAGGCAGCGGGCACACATCTGTCCAATTTCACACAGACATGCTTGGGCTAGAGAGAAGTAGCCGCGTACCAAGTGAGCTAGAACCTAAAACACACACAATAGACAAACAATTAATAAAAGCAGCTCTAGTCTTTGAAGATCTGTATTTGAAGACATCCTTTTTTAATTATTTTAAATTTTGTGTCTAACTGATTATCACTCACCTGCAGAGCCTCAAGCCGGACAGGGGAGGGCTCTAAGGCTCCTCCTTGTCCTGTCCCCTCGCTGTCTGATTGGTCCTCTCTGGGTTGAGTCACCAGTGCAACACACAGCTGCAGTAGCCAGGGTGGCCCAGTCTCCGCTTCTGCTGGTGTGTGAGGAACATGGGGTGAATATGTGTGTGTGGGCGTATGCGAGTTGTGCTGGGAGTGTGTGTCTGGCGTGCGAGAGGGTGAGGACACTCCGTCTCTTTGCCTCCAGCTGAGCGCAGAGTCCTGTGGTGTGAAGGAGCCGGCCCTGCCACCTCCACCCTCTGGCTGTCTAAGGAGGAGCTGCACCTCAGGAAGAGGGGCCTGTGTGGTTACCAGAGCCCCGAAAAGTGTCAGGACGGACACACGCACATTCACGTCTGAAGACAAAGAACAGCAGTGGGGAAAGACACCCATTTTACAAACTGGAACTGTAAAAGTTGTGTGTGCAGTTATTGTACAATTCTATCTTTTCACTGGCAAAGATAAAACACCGACCTCTGTGGCGCACGTAAGGACGCATCTGTTTCCAGAGCGGACTGAGCAGACCGGGTCTCAGGCGGTGATATGGTACATTGGCCACCAGGTAAGCCAGACACTGGAACACAACACATGTAGATATACAGTAAGGACATCTCACTTGCTTGCCCGAGTTGAGGGCCATCTAGAATGTTGTTTATCTGTAGAGTTTTTCTTGTTCTCGGAGAGTCTGACATTCGGGAGCCTTGTTTTCAATTATGTTCAAGTGTAGATGTGTCTGGGTCTTTCTCATTCAGTTTGAATCATTATTCACTTGTAGGTGATTCAGTTAAAGAAAAATGTTTGCTTTTTTTGGAGTGACTAAATTTGAGTCAAAAGCAATTTGAGGCAACAATTCAATTCAGTATTTTTAGACAATATTGCTCATTCACAAATAAACATGTTCAGTAGTGTAAGATAATTATTTTTCTTCAAATGTAAAAAATAAATAAGTCAGACAACAATAAAGTTGCAGTTTTTAGTATCCATTTTTTAAAGGAACAGTGAATGAATCGATTCAAAAATTAACATAAAGCAAATAAGTAAATAATTCCCTTTATTTCCTTTAGCACATCAATTAACTTGACTTAGCAGAATTTTTAATTGAATGCAATGAATAAATCATTACACGGCCATTTCATACAAAACTGTGATTAAGTTGCATGATCAATGGTTAATCAAGGATCAAGGTAGTGGTCAAGGGGCAGAAACTGGTTAATGCTCACTGGCTAGGTGCCGGTACATTGTAAATAAGATTTAACTACCACCTTTGAAATAACAGAGGACAAAAAAATACAATAAGGGTATTTTTAAAGAGCTCTCTATATTCAGGCAGTGGGGAAGAACAGAGAAAACTCTGCTACCACTGCGCACAACTACAAGTGGACACAGGCCAGTGCTATCCTTGATGTCAAACCTGTAAATAAAATGTGTTTATAGAGTGTGTATTCTCATACCTTTATGACCTGTGTGAGTGTGTGTGCAGAGGTCTCTGCCAGCAAAGCCAGGCTGAGAGCGCGGTGCAGCTCTCTGATGGCAGTCGCCAAGGAGAAGGAGAAAGGGGTGAAAGATGTGCGAGGAGACGCCGTGTCTTCAGCTACGCCCAGGAACTGACGGGAGCCATCCAGCATGGCCGACAGCACCTGAAGCGCACATGCACGCACCTGGAGGGAAACAGAGGAGGCAGATGTTGCAGACACAAATGCATAACAATATTAAAGTACACCTGTTGTGCATGTAGATATTGTCCTGTGCTGCACATAAACATACAATGATGTAGGAAGTTTTTTTCCTGAAATGTAAAAAATGTGAAAACTAAACAACTGAATTACTTTAATCTATCTAGATAGATGGAACACGTCGTGATTCAAATCAAATCAAACCAAACCATCACTGAGCATTACAGAGCTGGTGGAATATAACCATAGATACTGAAATTAAATTTTCAATGAACACGATGATCAAAACAACACTGTTGTTTTAGGCCACATTCACACTAATACATTTGTTTTAAAATGCAAAACATCTGATACATTTACTTCTAGCATTAATATAAGTTTGAATCATAAAAACAGAATGGAATTAGAACAGACATTCACATTCAAATCAACATAGCAGGATCGCCAGCGACGGTCATTTTTATTTGAAACATTGCCATTGCAAGATAAGGTAACTTTAGTGACATAAAAGATGAGGGTTGTAAAAGGCTAAGTTCGATATAAACAGACTTCCAGAGAGTTGTGGATCAAGGCAATGTTTTGCAGTAACAACTAAGCGAGCAGTATGATGCATGTGTCTTTTTGTGCACTGTCTCTACTGCCTTGCTGCTAGAGGGGAACTGAGGATTTTACAGACTTTATGGAAGACTGAATGAATTTTACAGGCCACCATCAAAACTAACAACAATCACCATTTTCTTTTTAACTAGTCGAATGACCATGGCAAACACTGTCCGTTCTACTCCCATTCAATTTCTGTAAGATGAATAGAGTAAAGCAGCTAATCATAAAGTCAATAATTATGATGGTTTATTTTGCAGGATTGTGGAGAGGGGGCTCCTGTAGCCCACTGTGCTTCTTGGATTAACTGTGTCAGTGCTGGGCTGTAGACTGCTCTGTGTGTATGTCTGTGAGAGGATGATGTTTCTTTGTTGGATGGTTAGGAGTCCGGACAGGCTGTGGATGTAATGGATGCTGACAAAGTCGGAGTCGACATGACATTTTTGTGGCATTGTTTTGCCTTTTGAATACTCCGGGGTTGCATATGAGGCGTTTTAAAATTTGGACGCAGACACACATGTTCGCCTCGTGATTGGGTCTTCTTAATCATGAGGTGTCGTTCATCACGTGACCACTTACCGGAAGAAAACAAACAGTGCCAGTCCTTAATAGCAGTTGTTCATTCAACATGGATAACGATTTGCAGGCGTTGCTAGCCTTATTGTCTATGGTCGCAGCTGTTGTGCAGTTAAATTCTGCATTTTATAATGCTACTATTGCCTACATGCGCAGGAGACAAGCTATTGTTCGAGCGATTTGCGACAATCCCCGTGTCCAGCGGCGTTACCAGCCCTACATAGAGCGCCGGTTTTGGGTGAGGCCGGGAAGAACCAGTGCCTGGTGGGATAATTTTATTAGTGAGGTTGTGGCTCCTGAGGAGTGGCGAGAAAACTTTCGGATGTCCAGATCGGCCCTGGTCAACCTCAGCGAACGGCTGCGTCCGCATGTGGAAGGAGTAAAGACGCAAATGAGGTCGCCCGTGGATGTGCTCACAAAGGTAGCGTGCACCGTGTATTATCTGAGCGACGAGGGAAAACTCCGGAAAACCGCCAATGCATTTGGACTATCGCGACAAGTTGTTTCGGTCATCGTCCGACAAGTCTGCAAGGCCATCACCGTCTTTCTGGGTCCAGACTACATCAAAACACCGAACACGGAGGCCGAGGTGAAGGATCTCGTCTCTAACTTCTACCAAACACACGGACTGCCACAATGCTTGGGGGCGATTGACTGCACGCACATCGAAGTAAAACAACCCCCGACTAAACCTGCACACTATATCAACAGAAAGGGCAGACATTCTTTGAACGTACAGGCGGTGTGTGACTACAAGTATAATTTCATGGACGTTACTGTCAAATGGCCGGGTGGGATGCACGACGCGCGCATATTTACCAACTCGAAACTGAGTGGTGACCTGAAGAACGGGGTAATTCCTCCTTGCCCTACAGAGCTGGTGGAGGGCGAAGATGCTGTCCCCGTGTTTCTTGTGGGTGACCAAGCGTATCCCCTGATGCCGTACCTTATGAAGGAATACCCCAGTGGCGGAGTTACCCCACAGGAGCATCATTTTGGCCGATCGCTCTGCAAGGCACGCACGGTGATCGAAGGTGCATTGGGACGTTTGAAAGCACGGTTTGCGGCTTTGAGGAGGTCGATGGACATAAACATGGAGGACCTCCCTTTTGTTATCTATGCCTGTTTTGTTCTGCATAACTACTGTGAAGTTCACAAAGAAACTGTAAGCGAACAAAGCTTAAATTCTGCTCTCCAGTTTGACAGGGGCTTCCAGCCACCAAGCACAGCCGCTGGTGTGAGAACAGACAATGAAACCGAGGGGGAACGAGTAAGGCGTGTGTTGACCAAATTTCTTGACCCATCATGTAGTAAAAACTATGATTTATAATTGTTAATTGTTGGGAGAGAGAGAAAGAGATAGACCTAGGCTACAGTAACTTAGTAGCGGCATGTGGGGTATCTCTGTTGGTGGCTACTGTAAATAAAACCACTTTTTTGTATCTGTGTTTGAAAAATAAAATGTTATTTTTTTTTACTAAATGCTTCTCTGTGAAAAATTGATTGTATGGGAGAGGTCAAATATCAAACAAGACCTTTTAGTATTGGAAGAAAAAAACAGGAGAATTCAAATGGTGCAAGTGTGAAACTGGCACCTAAAATATAAAATAAAAATAACTATAGAAATATGAAAACACATAGGGCAGCACACATTGTCCAATAAAGCAAGTGTGGCAAGTACTGTGCTTCCTCCAAAGTATTTTCTGCAACCAGTGTTGACAGATTAGGTTTCAAATGCAACTGTCAGTGTGTGAAGCAGGGAGTTGTTAAAATGAACGTGTGTGTTCAGTGAGCCATCCCTGAATGAGAAAAGATTTTAAATATGCTTTGAAGTGAAGTTTACATTTTAATAGCAAACTCAGCTCTACTATTTGTGCCATTGTGAGTGAGTGCTGTACCTTGGGCGAGGGGTCCTTCAGTATGATGGTGAGGAGAGTGAGAGGTGGCGGTCCTCCGATGGGAGAGTCAGGGATAAAGGAAGACCAGTAGCCATATAGAGTCCGCTTCTCTACTCCTTTCACTACCGCCAGTAGACAGTGGAGTGCACCCTGACGCACACGACCCTGGTAAAGTCTGGAGGAAAAAATACTGAGGTGATGACCACCAAGTCATCTGTCTTATTGCATCATTTACACTGAGGGAGTTCTACTAGAGAGCAGTAACTTCTACTGTTATCAGTTTTTTTTTAAAAATGCCAGTATGGACACTGATGCAAGTTACTGAGGTTAAAGTAACTCAGCATGCTACACAAGCAGGACCAGTATGAGGGGCTGAACATATCATCAGAATTTTATCATATTTTAACTAACAAATCTGAATTTTTACATACTTTTGAGCCTTAATTTGTAATAGGATTTTTTAAAAAAAAATATTCCATAAGAAAGTATATATTCACCTAACCAAAGATTTCCCATTGCAAGCTCTTGATAGCACTGACAGCAGAAATTTTACTGAATTCACAATTTAGTATAGAACCCAGCAAAAATCACATCATATTCATTTTAATGATGTTTTAATGATGATTTTTTTAATGATGTGAAAATGAACTATGAATTTGTGATTCAAAAATCATAATTCCAATCACAACTGCAGTATCTGTCAAAAAAATCAAAATAAGTAAAAAAAGAAAAAGACATACAGTTAAGCTGTATTCATAAGTGCTCATAATTACAACACAGTATGTGCCTTTACCCCAGCATGTATTATGCTAGTGATAAACCAATGTCCCTGGTGACTCTAATATGTATAAATGGGATGGAGCGTACCTCAGTTTGCTCTGTGCTCCACCCTCTGGGTCTGAAAACTCAGAGTCCGAACTGCTTCGCTTCCAGGAGGGGTAGAGAGAGGGAGCAGAGAGCTTAGACCAGCACTCTCCTTCACTTCCACCTCCCTCTCTTTTTCCTCCTCCTCCACCACCGCCACCACCTCCTCTCTGATGCGCAGGCCCTGCCTCTCTCTCATCTTCCTCTCTTTCATCCCCTCGATTCTCCTCTGTGCCCGTCTTCTTCCCCTTCCCTCGGGATTTCCTCTTTTTATTCTAAGGACAGACATTACACCCACATTGTTTTTCAAACTGCTGATTTTTAGGTGGAAGCCACCAATATTGATACCAAGGGACAGAAATGCCTGTCTTACCCCTGATGCTTTGCTTGTCGTGGCAGCTTCCTTTGGTGGTTCAGGGGGTTTTGGAGCAGAGAGACCTTCATACTGAGGAAGAGGAGCTGGGTAGAGCACGGCTGGCCACTCCACACTCACACCTGGAGCTCCCTGGAACATGAGCCTCTGTGAAATGCATGATAAATGTCTCTAAATTATCACTACGACATACACCATCATAACCATGCATAAAATAATAACATAATGATAAATGATACGCCACAACAAGAATCCATAACTTTGCACCTTTATTGTGGCCAGTACAGACCCAAGCTCTTCCCCTCCACCAAATCTCCACTTCCCACTTGATAAACACCACTGAAGTCCCTTCAGTGCTGCTTGGATCACCTGGACAGAGGACAAACGAGAAGTGAGTCACACACTGCATGACTGAAGGTGATTTTTCCCCCAAAATTTTAACTACTATACAGCCTTAGTCCTTACCATGCAGTAGAACAGCTCGTCAGTGTTGGGGGGTTTGGGAGCCTGCAGTGTTTTGAGGAAGACTTGGAAACATACAATTCTGTACTGATCGTCCAAAGGTGGCTGACCAGGAATCCTAAATGGAAACACATCCCCACCACACACACACACCTACCATTATGACCAAGAATTAACATGATAAACACTGCATTTTGCAACAGAAGCAACAATAATCCTCCTAACTAACTTATTACTTCAAAGTAATGGACACTTTAGGTAATACTAGTCCCTACACAAATATGGCTAATGAATGGGTTCAGGATGCAACTCCTCAAGATAGAGAAACATCACACACCGACAAACATACCCATTTGGCTACTGACTAATGAGGATGCTAAAACCCACCTGAGACAGATGTTGGCCATACAGGTAAGGGTAACGCGGCGTAACTCCATATCAGGCTGAGATGGAGAGCTATACAGCAGCAGGACTCCATCTTTACCCAGTAACTCATTCAGATGCTGCAAACAAGGAAAACATCACTGGAAACTGGGCCTGTTCACATAATTGTAGTAACATTCAGTTAACACATATACTGCAACACACATTCACAGCACAAAGACCTACCTTGTGGCACTGAGGTCCATTCCCATACACAATCGTGGAGAGCGCCAGCAGGATTTCTGAGTGTGTCCACGTGCTGCACACACTCAGTGCCTGGACAGTATAAGTCACCAGTACGTCCAGTGTCTGCTCATCCATTATTACCTGGTGTTTAAAACAGAATACCAGATATCATTCGAAAAGATTATTTTTATATAGCACCATTCATATACACACAAATTTGATTATGATTCTGGGAACACAGAGCAAACCTCTCCCAGATGACTTGAGGGCTCTGAATGCCTCATAAGGTACAAGTAAATCAGAGATGTATGTAGGCCCAGGACCATTTAGTGTTTTGTGGACAAGTTTTAAGATGTTAAAGTCTATTCTTTGACACAAAGGAAGCCAGTCCAGTGATTTGAGAATTGGTGTGACCTGCTCCACGTGGTATCTCAAGGAAATTGAATCGGGTATACTGGACTTAGTTATATGTCTTAGAAGACATTTCGCCCCTTATCCAAGTGGCTTCATCAGTTCATGCTGTTTACTAGACTAGAGTGGTTAATCTGATGGTGTCAGTGAGGACTCTGGCAGCACTGTTCTGAATGAGCTGCAGCTGCCTGGTTGTTTTTTTTTTTTTTTAACTCAGGCCTGTGAAGACACCATTACAATAGTCAAGCCTGCTGAAAATAAATGCATGGATAAGCTTTTGTGTATCATTTTGAGGCAGAAATCCTTTAATTCTCGCTGGAAGAGAGGAAAAACAGGCATTGGTGATTGCTTGATATGCACTGTGTACATGTAATTTGTAATGTATGCGTATTTTTTATTTATTTATTTATTTATTTTTACCTTTAACTGGTTGAGGAGATGGTGCACCAGCTGACAGAGTTTGATGACTAAATGCTCTTGACTCAGCGGCACAAGACAGCTCGCATGTTTTAGCAGAACACAAACATCCTGAAACAAATGGGAAAAAAAAGTCTGAGTACAGGAACAAACAAAACATGGCCACCACAAACATCAACGTACACTGGTTGACTCCGTGAAAGTCAATAGACCCTTGATGCTCATGCTAGCGTGGAGAAATGATGATATGACATTTAAATCAACCGTCACATTGTATACAGCCTTAAATCCGTTTAACGCACACCTACTCATTAATTATCCCGGTGATACCATGGTTATATGCCAAGAACTTAAAGGAAAGGTGAAAAACAGTATTAAAAAAAAAAAAAAAAAAACGCCACTGGAGCGTTAGTTGATTATGTCGATAACTCAGCTGTGCTTGCCGGGGCGTTGACAGCTGTGCTTTTTAATGTTGCCATGGTAACACCACGTTGGGTAGAATGGTGATTAAACCTGCAACCTGTGCAACGCTTGGTTTTAACGTACAGTTGCCAGCCAATCAGAGAAGAGTATCCACCCGGACCACTGTACAAAAGTAAATAAGTTGGTTAACTGTCACCTCACTGTCTCACCAAGTTGGGAGGAAAACGCCACTATGACAGCAAAAGGCTTATGTCGATTACCTCAGGCCGGATGTTGATGCTGGGATTCATGGTTTTGTTGTAGTTCTCAGACATGAGCTGGTCGAACAGCAGGTTGAGCTCCTCTCTGAGCTGTGCCGAGTCTCCTCGCAGGGATCTGAGCTTTGAGGCGCACCGGGCAAACTGCCTCTCGGCGTCCGACTGGGAGTTGAACTGCCAACCCTCCGTGCCAAGCGGAGTGAACGGGGCAGCATCTGCGGACAAAGGTACAGGGGGAAACACAGGGGCACATGACTGGCCAGAAGCCGGTGGTGGCATCCCTGTTCTAGCCGCCATCTTCTGAAAATGAACGGAAATATGTTTTTTTTATTTCTTCTTCCTCCTCTTCCTCTTCCGGTCGTCTTCTTATTTTGGTTGGCATCCCGCTTTCACATGCATTACCGCCCCCTAGGTACAACTACGAAAGTTGATCAGAGACTAACATTGTACATTTCTAACAATAAACTAGTTAAACCCTATTTGACTGTGAGAGACATCCCCTTAATGATTGTTAAAATATGTTGTAGTCGTTTGGCGCACTGCTGTCTGCAGGTAAATGCAAACATATATATTGGTGATCGGACAATGCAAACTCCACTTCTTCAACAAGGGCGGCGTTTGTGCTGTGGGGGCCTCTGGGCAAAAATAATAATAGATCCCCCCGAATTCCAACCTTCATCATTTTCAGTCAATCCCTGAGTATGTATGCAAATACTGTGCACCAACAGGAGCATTGAGGCTTAATTCTCTCCAATTTACTCAGTGTTTTGAGATTGCATCATTCACCTCATTTTCATTATGACACTTCACCGAGCATCAGTTGATATGGTACAGCACCGGTACCAGCTTCTACTGGTGGCAGCTGTGGGACAAAAGGTTGATTCACTAGAGCTTGTTGAACTTGGCAGCATATCGCAAGCAGCCAACACTGGCAAGCATTTGATTCTTTGACAAAACAAGGAGGCTATCAATAAACTTTTTTTTTTTTTTTTTTTTACTTCTTTGATAGCTGTTTGTGCAGTGGCAAAAAATTAGGTTAGTCAAGTGGCATTATTAGACTAGAAAGTCAAGTGAAACTGACCATCATAGTGTGAGATGTGTTGGCGTGTCTCATGAATCAAGTTTGAAATAATTTCATTAGAATAGGGTCATGTTTAAAAATGCATATTGTTTAATTTGCCTTTAACTTCCTGATATGGAAATCATAGGGTATTCATATTGCACCGAATTGCCATTGCAGGGCAAACTGCCAGATAGCTATGAATGACTCCTTCCCAAATATAACTGGACAAAAAAAAAAAAAAAAAAAAAAAAAGTGATACTAGTATATTTGTTCAACAGAAACTGTTGTATAGGTAGTAATGCTCTGTGGCAGACTTGTCATTTCTTGTAAATCCTATTAATAGTTACCACAGGACTACTGGACTACATGCCTAATGGCAGAAATGCTAACAACTTTAAGATGTATCTCCATTGACAGAAGAGCCCAGTCTGAGCCAATTCAGTACACACACACCACTGAAGCTTGTATCAGCAGTACCGTCAAATAATGTGGAAGTGAATGCATTAAACGTTCTATCGAGTGGTAACACCCCCCCACCCCTTTTTTTTTTTTTTTGGTGCAGGAGAGGGCAAAATGATTGAAACTACCAACAAACCTGTTTGTTTAGTTCATTTAGAGAGATCAAACACCCAAAGTGCATAAAAGAAAGAGTTTCTGTCCCATTTTGTGACACCAAATGCCAGATTTTGGTGATTCTTATCTCTCACCAATCTTCTTCAAGACCACATTAACAATATTTAAATTGCATTCATAATCAGTAAATAATAATGTATTTATAACTTACATGGAAACAAGACTGTTGGATTAAGCAAGTATGAAACCTTTAACGCTTAGCATATATTCATTCTTTATTCAGTGTAAGCAACAGTCAAAGCATTTTTACAGAATCTCAGTAAACACAGAAAATTAAAGTTTTTTCAACAAAAGTCTCCTGTTGCTTATAATATTAAGTTACCATGAAAAACAAGTTACTATACAACGTATACATATGAAATAATGTACAAGGTCTATGCATCCAAGCACAGCCATATAATCATGTCTGGAAAGCATGAGTCAATCCGCGCGAAAGATGTGATGGTACTGAGCCAATGTTGGCATGTGTATTGTTTGTGTTTTGTATGTGTGAGTGGGTGTTTCCAAGAATGGTCCAAGCCACTGGTACATCACAGTCCAGACAAGAGCACAGCTCCTTCCTCTGTTGGTGGTAGTGTGGAGGGTGGCCAAAATTACAGAGACTGAAAAAAGGAAGCAGGAAATAGGTAGATTTGAAGGAAAAAGGGGGAAATGTATGGCATGGGTGTTCAGGGCTGAATTAAAAGTAGGGCTAAGAGGTCATGTCTGGGTTTCAGCCTGACTTGAAGAGTAGAATGGCCACTTGGCCAAGGTAGAAGTAAATGAAATGCTTCGTCTCATGTGTCACATAGCTGCCGAAGTTCCTTCCCACAATGCAATGCCATGTAGGATTGTACTTCTTGTCAAACTCCTGCAAGGGCAATGGCAGTAAATGAGCTTGATAGACATAGAAGGGCAATACCACTGCATGATGTGATGACACTTGTATCCTTATTGGTTTCTATACAACAAACCTTACCCTGCGTATCATGCACACTTCATATTGATGTACATACCTTTTTGATAAAGGCAGCAATGTCCTTTTCAATGTTGTACTTCTCCATAGCCTGCGTGGCACAGTCCACCGCATCCTGCTGCATGTCCTCAGACATGTCTGCATTCTTTATCACTGCCTTCTTGTCAGTCATGGTTCCTCTGGACTTCTGAAGAGATGGGGGGAAAAACATCCAACAACATAGTCCAACATCAGTTGTTGCACAAAATAAGTTAAAACAACTTGGTAATTTAATATTAGGCTATAATACGGAAACGCTCACATGTGGTTTTATGTTCAGCTGTCTCAAAAAAAATTCTTAAAAGAAATCAGTTCAAGGCAGTTGACTGGAGTGCTGCTATCTTGGACTGACCCAGTCCAGCCAGGAGTGACTGCTGCATTGATGCCTTACTTCAGATTGACAGCAGATTACAGACTTGTATTCCCAAACATGTCACAAATGTAAGTAAATGCAAATGCATGCACACTTGATAAATACATATAATTTTAATAGGGCTATTGATCATAATCGGAGTGTGGGAATATATTTTAAACGCTGAATGGATTGCTGAATAAGCAGTGGACCATGTCACAACCAGGTGACACGGTCCCTGTGACTTTTACAGGCAGTAGTGTGGGCTGACCAATACATCTAGCAGGTGTAAATCAAAACTCAAGTGTTAGAGCAATTCCCTGTTTGCATTGGGAACAGCGGTGCAGGAGACGCAGGCACAGAGGAGGCCTGCAGTAAGTCGATGAAACTGTAGAGGTGCACCACATCTTTGGTTTCAATTATTTTAGGCATCTCGCTGCCTATTGTGTCCACTTCGAGCCAAGCACAGCTGCGTATCAGCTCAGTGACATAAAAACTAATCTAAGGAGAGAGGATAATGGTGACATGCGCCAGGACTTAATCTTTAAATTGAACAACTTTGCAGGGGGTCGGAAAAGTGCTGCACAAGTGGTTTTGCTTCGGTAATATTCGTGTTCACATCTGACAGACAGAAGTACTGACACTGAATGACAGTGACCCACCTAGGTGGTTTTCACATAAAGATAAAGACTTATCTGTCGTGGCCACCTGCCCACTCATAGTGAAAGACAACTTGCTGGGATGAGTAGCCAGGCACGCTGCCACACACACACACACACACACACACACACACACACACACACACACACACACACACACACACACACACACACACAGTGATAGAGGCACGCCGCAGGGTGCTCATGTGGGTGCAACACACTGCACCAGAGCCCCTCTCTCCGCCGCTGCAGCCCCAGAAAGCTGAACTTCCCCAAACCCCGCTGACACTGAACACTCAACTTTATAACACCCGCGCACAAACTGAGCAGGCTCGAGGCTCGGTCCAAAACGCCGCACACCAACAGCAGAAACCATCTCCTGTCGCCGGCTGATACTATACAGTTTCAACACTAATACCTGTACCTATAATATCATGCAATTGACTCTTACCGTGTATCAATGAAGTTCTGCGTGTAGGTGCGTTTTGCGTAGCTGAGCGTTTGGCTCGTCGCTCATTTATGTTGCTACAAGCTACGTGTGCGCCTCTGCCCCGCCCACTGCACTGCATCGGCTCTCTCATTGGCTGATGCGGAGCCTCCACCCGGTTGCTGGCGTTTTCCTCTAGCGGGCCATTGCCTGCATCTTATTTCCACCCAGAATGCACCGTTGCACCCCCTCGCCATCCACCCCCTCCAAATCACCTGATCGATCCAGGTGATTAGGCTGATTCTATAATATTGATCCCAATACTCAAAAGCTGTCAGCTAACAGTCCACAGACGACGCAAGGCAAACACTGTTAATATCTGTTGTATGATAGCATTACAGTGGTTACTCTAGTACAATGTGCACACAAATCCAGCAGTAAATTACAAGGCAGTGGATGGAGGAGTTTTTAGTGTTTCAAGGCCTATGAACATCATTGGTTTCCTTTGATTGTGTCCCATTTTATTGTTGTTGTTATTCCACCACTGCATAGTTTTCAGTGGACCACAGAAAACACAACCAACAAAACCTCAATGACACCTGAGACCCTCTTTATGCTTGATGTTATCAGTAAGCTGCAGGAAAAAGGCCTTTTGCTTTACATCACAGGGAATTGCTGCATCCGGGGGAAAAAGGTGCTCAAAAGTCTGTGCCATACCAGAGGCATTTTTATGCAGTTTGGCAAAATACATAGTTACTGCAATATATGAATTTAAAGTAGGTGTTAAATTCCTATTTGGGGGGTTTCGTCCATTTGTCTGCCAACAGCTATTCCAGCAAAGAATATCACAAAATACTTGAGCTCATTTTTAAGCTTTTTGGAATTACTTGTGATCATCAAATATTATCACAGTTAACAACTTTTTGGCTTATGGCTGACCGGTGAAATTTCATTCAATGTTTATGTGACTAACTCATTAAAATGTCCATCATTTCAGGAATACAGGGAATTCTGCTTCAGTTAGTACATTACAGCTTAGTGTATTTGCTTCAAGCACAATTTTTGATTTAGTTAACACGTCATAGGTATAATTAAATTTCAACATTTAAAGTGGGTTCTACTGTAATACAAGAACAGGTAATATGTTAGCTTTAGTAAAGATCAGAGAGAGGTAAATCTTATTTGGGGTACACTGGAAGCTGAATATTGCATTTTGATCGACCTCTCATGTGTAACATGCACTGATGAAAGGTCCTGGATCACCTGCAAATCAAAGACTCAATCTAGGCAGATTAATATAAGTCTAAAGCTGTAGACACTGTAAACTGCAAGTTTCTCTGTCCTCTTGACATGTATATCATAATCTATGACTCAAGTGATTACTGTAGATGTGCAAAATACTGAAAAGAGAAACACAAACATTTAACTATTAATGAATTAACTTTTATTGACACAGATCAAAGCTTCAAGATAATGGAGATTATACTTAGCAAAATGAGAGCTCATCCTCCTCACAGAAAAAGAATGTCCTAGAAAAAAAATGCAAACCACATTAACAACACATTCCCTTGTTACCTCCCAGTCCTCCCTCTTCCCTCCCTCCTCCACTGTTTGCCCACTATTTACCACTCTCCTTACGTGCGTGGATCCATTCTGCACCTCCCAGCCCGCCTCCTCGTTTTGATCCGAGTTTTGCTCCGCTTTCTTTCAATTTAAAAAAAAAAAAAAAAATTATATCTGACAAAAATAATCTCTCATCAGGATCCCATCAGTGAATGCGTCTCTGAGGTCCCGCACAAAAAAAAAAAAGGAAAAAAAAATTCTTTTGACTATGTGAAAGCCAATTGAAATTGAATAGTGTACTACAATGATTCCGGTTTGATGGGGTTATGTAGGCTGGGCCAGGGGTCGGGATCCTCTCCCGGTAAAATGCTGCCATGCTCCTGCTCCATGTATCCATCCTGAAGCCTAATCCTAATCCTGATCTGATCCTGAATCCTGATCCGGCTCCGGAATGGGGAGACAATGAGCCCAGTCCAAACCTTCAATACCAGCAGAACCAAAGAGAAGGAGGCAAGTTAGAATCACACCTTCACATATTTAAAAAAAAAAAAAAAACCAAAACAAATTAAATGAAAATTTGTCATTAAATGCATCTAGGAGAGCATTCACCAGGGAAAACAAAAATGGGACAACTAAGAACAGAAAACAACAACAAAAAAAAAAACACCTACTTAATTATTCTGGATACTGAAACATGAGCAAAAACAGAAATACAGACCATTGGGTCTCCCAGCATAAAGTAGTATATCAAATACATACAGCGAAATTATGCCATAATGATACAACTTTCTTTTTCTTTTTCTCTTGTAAAAATTGCAGGACTGGTGAGCAGAACCACTGGGCCATAGGGGGGTACTGACAGAAGGCAAGTAACTTTGCTTTTACACTAAACTATAAAAGGGGCATGCAGAAGTAACTACAACAGCTATAGCATGGCAAAACAAAACTCAATTGTTACTACTGAAAACATTCAATAACAGTGCTCGACTACTGTCAAGCATATGTTCAGAATTTACAAAGGAAAAAAAAAAGAACTAAAGCCTTATGTAGATTTCAGAGTTGAGAGGCCACAGCCGTCATACCATTGGTGCCATATTTGACTCCTCCTCCTCCTGTTTATCCTAATATGAACTGTGTTTCCTTTTCCTCTGTCCCATCCTATCCTGCTCCTCTGAACTCTACAGAGAGACACACGAGAAGGTCAAAATACAATAATAAATGCAAGGCCAAACAAAGTGAAGAGCCTCCCACCCACAACATAACAACTACAACATAAAAGCATACAATGATGGCAACCTAAAAAAAGGTACCATTCCTTTTCACACACCTCCTGGAATCGGTGGAGGAAAGTTACATAGAAAGGAGGAGAGATCAGTTAGAAGAGCAGAGACGTTCAAAGGTGGGAGGGTGGGGGTGGGGGTTTGGGGTCGGGGGGGAGAGGTAAGACAGGGGCAAAAAATCACAGACCAGAAAATTTCAGCCAATTCCAGCCTGATCTGGTCAAATAAGAGTCTGCCAAAATGGAAACCAAAATGAAAACCACAATAGAGAACTGGAAAAACAGGAACACACAACAAGAGAAACGGTTAACACAGCAGATGGTCCATGGGGACTATACAGGATTTGTTCCGTGTCATGAAGTTTCTCTCCCCCGGGCTGAGGTGCGTTGTTGGGTTGAGCTGGCTGGGTGGTTTAATTACGGTGTGGTGTGTCTAGGTGCGGGAGCGGGAATGGGAATGCCGGGGAGAGTAACATGGAGACCCTCGGCTGCGGCGTGGGGAGTAGCTGCGTGACCCGCTGTTGCTCCGACTTCGACTGCGGCTGCGGGAGCGAGAGCGACCATAGCTGGGGCTGCGAGGACCATCAACCTTCACACGGATGTAGGCTGTCTCTCCCTAAACACATGCACACACACACACACACACACAAATAAGCACACGTGGGAAAAGAGCTGCTTCATGAGACGCCAGTCCACAGAGGGAACAGATGCCGGCAGTCATATGGTGACAGACAACATAATGAAATAGTTGTTTAGCGTACAAAACAAACAGGAAAAAAAAATTATACATGAATAAACAAAACAAACCCTCTCATCAGTGCTGAGCCTGTATTTGTCTCAGTGTGGTCACAGACAATGTTACATTCAAGAAGAAAACATATACATCAGATTCACCAGGATTAGGGCGGTCGTGATAACCACAATATTGCAATACAACTTTATTGACAAGCCCACGCACAGGGGATTGCAAGTAACCACCACAACCATTATGTTGACCCTTTTCAAACTTTTCCCTGGCTTTTTGAACGGCTTAGGTGCTCTGTCACTGGTGAACATGGGACAGTGGGGTGTGTGGACGGTGTGTGACGGTGTGTGGGGTGAGTAAATGAGTGACAGAGAGACAGGTAATGTTTTCATGCATATGTGTGTTACAGCAGCTTCCCTTTCATCAATGAGGTAACTGCATTCACACTGAATTCAGCACCTTCCCACAGGGTTGTGTGGAGGTGTGGGCCTGTTTTTTTGTGCTGAAGGACATAACCACCATGTGACAAAAAAAAAAAAAAAATCAGAAAACAAGACTTGAGGTCTGAACTGTGATTTTCCAGAACATTAGCCAAGGCAGAGCCACTAGACTGCAACAAAAACGGTTGCAGTCAAACACCTGTCTTATGATTAAACTCACAACTTATAGGTAGGACCACTTAACCTTTTAAGGTGGAGTTGGAGGTTTTAAGATGTCACCCAATGGCAATGGACATTAAAGTGCTGTCTCAGATTTCAAAATTAATTAGATCAATGTAAAAGTTGAAAAATTCAGCCTAAGTGGCCATTTGATGAGGCTCCTAGTGAATGGTTTGGGACACGACTCCAGAATTGACATTAGGCTTCATTTCTGTGCACTGGGGGCGGAAAACTTGTGGATTTCAATACTTATGGCATAATTTGCCTCAGTTGTGCAGCCACAGCAGTATACGGTTTGCACAGAATCAAGCAAGGATTAGCAAGGATCCAGGATTACCATCGGGCAATATGTTAACAGCCTTAAAGCTGGGTTTTACTTACTTTCCAATTATTGTGTCTTCCTTCTTTCTTTAACTGGATTATTCCAAGTTTCTCTTGAGGGCTTACCTTAAGAGACCTTTTCAATTCCAAAATCTAGTCCCAGATCTATTCCTTGTTGAGTTAGCCTGAGACTGTGACCCTGACCTACCTCATGAGAGCGAAACTTAGTGTTATCCAGCTTGCGGACAGCGTAGGTCATGTCTTCTTTGCGTACAAACTCCACCACCCCGGTGCCATCACGGAACACATCAGCATAACATACATCACCTGCCTCTCGCATGTGGTCCTTCAGGTCCTGCCAGCTCCCACTGGGGGGAAGACCTGGGATGAGGAGTTCGGAAAGAGATTGGGAAAACAAAAATTTGAATATAAAAGTGATAAAGAGATAACCAGAAAGTGCTGTCACAGGAACAGATTACCCACCTGAGACATTAACCCTGTACTCAGAGCGCCTTGAAGGGGGACCATACCTTCCCCTTTGGGTTCCCATTGCTCCACTACTACCTCCTCTACCACCTCCACGTCCACTTCGTGGAAACTCAACCCGCAGGCGGTAGCCATCATAGTCATAACCATCACGTCCGTAAACAGCATCCTCAGCATCCCTGTGAAACCACACAGTTGCCCCTCATCAAACACACAAACATGGGCCGCACAGAGCTTTTACAAATGTGACTGACCCACCCAGGGTCATCTGTCAAGTCCACAGGCACATATTTAAGGAAAACATTATGTGTAAACTATTGGCCGACTTTGACAAACCTTGGGAGAATGAGAAATCATCCCATTCATACCTGAGCTAAACAATATAACATGGATTCACTCAAATGCGTGCTATTGATTATTAAGTGGAAATTTCAATTTGCTACATGCCCTGCATTATCCTGCAAATATCGTGCATTTATGACCCTGATCACAACACAAAATATCTCACTGCCATGAATAATGCACCTCCATGTTTTGCATAAATTGACAGCTTTGTCCTCTAAGATATGTAAATTGAATTAAGTGGCCTGGCCTTAAGTGCCTGGCATAAAGGAGATGTGACAGTTAACACTCTCTAAAGATTTTAGTGGTAAGAAAAATGCCATTGCTTTCGAAGAATTGCTCGACCTATATTGAACGTAATGGTGAGCAATATTTTCCATTATTTCCAATCCGTGACATCATTTATCTTACCCTTGCTGTAATGTTTGATGCATTGCAGGTCACACACATACACATCAGATATATTTTATGATAACATACTTGAACATCTATGAAACAGGAGGGACACAACACGGACGGGCTTGCGGGTTACCTCGGGTCCTCGAATTCCACGAAGGCAAACGGCGGTCCTCCTCTTCGATTTTTCAGATCGATGTCTCGGATTTTCCCATATTTGTAAAACACATCTTCTACGTCCTTACTGCGGATATCCGGGGGGAGATTCCCGACGTATATTCGGCAGTCGTTGTTGCCTGCTGGTCCGCGAATGACACCTCCGCCAGACATCGCTAGTTAAATTTCTGTTGACAACAAAAACAAAGCTAACTAGCGCTAACGGCACCAATTCAGTTAGCAACCCTGTCAACAACACTGGCTGGGTTTTCGTCCACTGGATGTAGGTAAAAATCAGCGTTTGCGACCGCTTGTCTGTTTACATTACGTTCCGGGTATATCTTCGATGAGTAAAATCCTGGGAACACAATGTCAAACAACACAACAACGCTCGCTTGAACTAGCTACACCAGAGCCAAACCAGCTAAACTAGCTAGCCGAGCAGGGGGAAACTGCTGCAGCCAATGAGAGAAAGACTGGCCCATACGTCATCGTATTTGTGTTCCGCGCTGCTGCGTTCAGGTAAAGCTCGGAAAACAGTCTTTGCTACAACGCACTGACTTGAAAGTGTTTTCGCGTTCAAACCAATTCGAAGCCGTTAAATGCCATGGTTGCTGGTGGTAATTAATCTCAGCCTTATCACACTCAACACACAAGACTGATGTTCAGCTGTGAATTGAACTGAACTGGACAACGTTAATTTGCTGTTTACATTTTTCAATACAATTGCTAACTGTATACTATGTTGCCTTCATGTACTCCTTGGGAGCTCCGAACAAAAGACATTTAACTGCAAAATTGTTAGGTGCACTTGTTTGAGTGAATAAGACGTGCATTAGCACATCTATAGGACTACAGGTTGTTCAGTAAAGGCATTGAAGTCTGATACACAAAAGCAAAAACTACATTTGACTCTCTGAAAATAATAAATAAATCACACACTCAGGCAATTTTTTTTACTGATAAATGTAGGCTAGAGAGCCCATGAACAAATACCCTTTTGAGCATTAATGGAATGGGTTAACAGCCTGATTCACACACGTTATTTACACAAGCAAGGGCAGTGTGGCTGGAATATGATGGCAAAAACAGATCAAGGACAAGACACATTTGATTGTGTCTCATGGCAGGGAGGTTAAAATTTTCTTGTAAACCTCAGTTACTGGATTCAGTTGCTATCCATAAGAAACAGTGTGTTCAAGAGTCCAACATCCATACCAATATCTAACTGAAGTTCTGTACTGTTATATCAGGTACCTGAACATAGACAGCAAACAGGTAATAGGACAAATAATTTTTGTACCCAAGAAAATAATCTGTTAAAGATCACTGATGATGAGTTCTGCAGAAATGCACATGTGGGTCCTGAAAACATTGCAGTTCCGTGAGAATTATGACTTTGATAGACTTAGATTTGCATTTCCAAAAATGTGAGAAATTAAAAAATAACCTCAAATAGCGTCTAAATCCTAATAAATTATTTTGTAAATTCTGGTTCTCTAGTTATTTTCTAAATGTTCAAAGCTTACAGAGAAAACAAAAATCTCAAATGGAAGGATGTACGACTGAATCTTTAATTGTTTAATTGTTTTAAAATAGAAACAGAGATTCAAATATAAAACTTGACATTTACAAAAACTCAAGCTTCCAACTATTCAGTGTCAGACAGACGCAGCAGTCATTCATTAAAATCCTAAAATAAATACAGTAATTTCCTTAAAACGAGAAAAAATAACAATACAACATTAATAAATTGCACCCCCACCACTCCATGATGTGATGCAAGTGAACCTTCTGTCATGCCCTCCTGGGCTCCCTGGACACAGCATTCATTAAAATACCTCAATATCAAGGCCACTAACAGTTTGTGCACGATTCGTTTTGAGTTGCATCCACATTTTCATCGCATCAAGTCTGTGCAAGACTGTGCCTCAGTCCCTCTTGGCTTGTTTTTCCTTTCGTCTCTGTCGTGCCTCAGATAACATTTTGAGCAGGGACAGCAGAATAGGCACACACATGGGCAGGAAGAGCGGTATGTAGATAGCAAACTTCTGGTCATCAGGAAAGTAGAGGAGATGGAGGAGCGAGGGATCAAAGAAAGCTCTTTCTGACGCCAAAATGGCCTCTTTACTGTATTGCAGAGCAAAGCCGAGATTCCCCGCCTCCAGTTCAGCCACAGCCAACTGCAGTGATGTGACAGTACTGGACACCTGAGTGACATGAGCAGCAAGCAGCCACAGGTTAGAAAAAAACTGATGAAATGACTGCTAAAGACATTCATAATTACCAAATTTATGCATGTTTCAGGTACCAGAAATTTGCCTTACAAGAACAGACAACCTTTATTACAAGATACAGTATAATGTTTATGGCACAACCTCTGATCCAATTGAGGTAAAGTTGCCTTTCTTTGACACAAGCTACAGTCAGTTTTCCACAATAGAGACTTCTAAGTTAAAGCAGCTATCCAAAAAATACATGTCCAGTGTCACAATAGTCCTGCTTTGCATGCTACCATATTTTACTTGTTTGATAGCAGAAAAGCTAAATATTTACTACGTACTTCTGTGTTCCATGGCTGACTGTTATGTTTTATTGTAACCTTCATAGCAAGCAAAAATGTAACCAGCACTGCATAAAGTGTAATTGTAGGCAGTGTGCGAATTATACCACGGTGTGCGGGGGAGCCGGGGTGCACGGTCACGCACGCAGCGCATGAACGTGGATACGATGTAAATCATGCCGTCCTCCTGCTTCCGCAAAATTGTAATGCGTGCAGCGCGATTAACTGCGAATCGCGGCATTGCACAATCTATAATCAAATGATAATAATAATCAACCAGATCCGGCAGACCTGACCGGGTGGCCACGCACTCTGTGCGGTGCTGGCCGGCACCGAGCAGGCACGGCTCCCCCAAAATTTCACAATGTTTCCAGCCAGGGGAGCTCCTGTCACTACTAGGGGAGCCGAGCTCCCCTTTGCTCCCCCTTATTTCGCACACTGATTGTAGGTGTAACTGTAACACGTTGATTATCCTATTCACAGTCACTTCAGTTGTTTTTGCATCTCCACTAGCATGAGGCCATGAGTCACAGCATATTCATGCATTGTGTATGATCACTGTGTGTCATATATGTTGACTAGTATAATTATTAATACCTTAATGCATTTTAATTAACTGATGTGAATGAATACTAACCAATTCGAACAAACATTTGGGATCAATTAAGAAAAAAAGTGGCAGACATAAATGTTTTGCCTCATGTTTACAAGACAGCACCTGCAACCTAAGACTTTGGACTGGTTGCATTATAAAGCCACTCGCACTCACACAAACAAACCAAAGTATTCCCCATCAACAACCAAGTATTGTAAAATGCCACTGTACCAGAATTTCAATACCGACGAGAATCTCATCAGCGTCAAGATCTAATAATGCTGGTGATTGGCTGTCTAACATTACACATCGTAGAGGCATACAGAAAAACACTACATTACACCCAGAGACATTATAAAAAATATTTTCTAACAAGATTTTACAAAACTGGTATTGAAAAAAGAATTGTTCAGGCCCTGGTGTCAAAGGTATTGGTGACTTTACTGGTATCGAAAATTTCTAAACAATACCCAGCCCTACACAGAGCAGACTGATTAATGCGGGTGTGTGTGTGTGCAATTTACCTGCTGGGCGATATTATCATTGATCACAATGTTGCCTATCTGGTCAAGGAGCTGTGCCAGTGAGGTGATGGTGGTCGTTGCTGTGGCAACATTCTCCACCGTCCGGCTCCACATGAGGCGGTCCAGCTCCCAATCAGCCAGTCCTGCGCTGCCACACGATGCCACCACAAAGCCGGGAGGAGTGGCAGATGACTGCACGCCCAGCAGCAGCCTGAAACAGCGTGAAAGAGGAGGATTACATTGTGCCTATGGGAGGAGGAAGATGTATCAGTATAGGCGTTTGCTTACCGGAGCTGTGCGAGGAAGACTCCCATGACTTTTGCCATGCTAATGTTGATGTCCATCGGGAACACAGGGTCTGGTCCATAGAAATCATTAACATTGTAGACCTATAAAAACAATTTGAAAGACATTTTCCGTTGATGCAGTCCCCAACACAACAAACAGAGATCAACGTAGGCTGAAAACCACCATTAACTAAAATATTACTCATTCCTTTGGAACACCTTGCCCAATGCCCGTGTGGTAGTGCTGATCTTACCATAATACCACCCCATCGTGGTGAGTGGAAGGCATTAGAGTGAACTTTTTGTTTCTTGTGGTCATGGATGTAAAGGGGCGAATGGTGAGCATCTGGGACATACAGCAGAAAGTTCAACACCGGGTTGGAAGAGGCAGCATTCGAGCCTAAAAACAAAACAATGAGCAAAACAACTGTAAATACACAAAAAATATACAACAAACCACACCCTCTCTCTCCACCTAGGAAACATGTAAAAACATCCAGTTTGTTTGTGTTTGTCTTACCCAGCCTAGCCTCCACAGGGTTGATGACGTGTGCAAGGCTGTCAGCGCTGAGCGTGTAGGCGCTGAGGCTGCTGTCGTAGCGAGGGTTGACACCCAGCATAGCATAGTACAAGATCTATAACAAGAATGCATAAACAGATATGTCTGTTTATAGTGATGTGGTTACTATAAACACACACACACACTCAAATACACAAACACACTGATTAGAGCTGGACGATGAGGTTGAAATAAATATGACACAAGTTTTTTTTTTTTTTTTAATATCTATTTATATCACATTATGACTCCTGTATGGAAAATCATGTTAAATAAACACATTAACATTCAATCAAATTAACTTAATGGGAATGTTATATGTGATTTTTTGTGTATGTTTCTGCATAAAAACTGGCTTATTATCGACAGTTAAGACAGCACAATTTTGGTGTTACATTATCCCAATAGGACTACATCATCACAATCTGACTCTACTGAAATAATGTAAAACAATAATAGTGAATTACTGCCCAGCCCTGATACAGATCGTACCTGAGAGTCGATGCTGAAGTTGGCCACAGGAGCCAGTTTTGTAAGCAAAGGCTGGATGTAATTCTGCACAGCACTCTCGATGTCCCAGTGCAGCCTGTGTGACTTTGGGTCTGGGTTCAACAAACTGAATGTGATCTCATAACCTGAGGAGAGCAGATGGAGAGAAGATGAGGAAAAGGATCACAGAGGACAAGAAATAAAAGATGATGTTTCAGCATACAGTGTTAACAACTACAGTAAAGTATAAAATCAAATGGCAAAACAATATGGTAACAAAATCAATTATTTTCACAGGTGCTGTGGTTGGGATATGATTTATAACAATTTCTGCATCATAACTTTAATTTTCACAAACAATTCAAAATAATGACTGTGATTTTTGCTGGTGTCCATCTCAAACAATTATGTTTCCCTATGTCTTAAGACTGTTTTGTAAACCAGAACATTTCTGTAGCACCACCATACCTCATTATAAGCCGATTATGCCACACATTTTACCTGCTGTTCCTGCGATTAGGATATTGCTCTAGGTCATACTGCGTTGTCAATAATATTTCAATCAATTGTTCAGCCCTAATATAAACTGACTGGAAAAGAAATGAAGTTGGTCCACTGTATCACTGTGCTGACTCAAAGACTGACCTGGGCTGGATTTGAAGGCTCTCATGCTGTCAGCCAAGCTCTCCTTGTTGCCGGGGCTGGGACGGACTCTGTCACTGAGGGCGGCCGTGATGTCACTGTGGCTGAATGACATGACCTGCAGCACCTGCTGGATGCGAGGCTCCAGGTGAGCCAGCAGCTGTTTCAGCGTCCTGCCCACTCTCATCTGGGCACCAATGCGCAGCATGGCTGTCCGCCGCTGACCAATGTACACTTCAACCACCTGAAAATAAGATATGGACAGACATTAAAGGAATAGTTTACCAAAAAAAAAAAAAAAAAAAATGGTGCCATATGTACTCAGTCCTGTGCAGGTTGAAACAGGTGAGGTGTCTTTGTCATTACGACACACAGGAAGATAGTGAGCACAACTCTGCAGAAGCCTTTTGATCTGTTCTGTGATCAAGGGCTATAGTAAAAATGTGTGCCACATAAAATTGTGAAGGTATTTTCCACTCAGGGTGCAAACATTTGGCTTTCGAGATTTTGATCATGCTACATAAGCTGTATGAGGAAATTGTGATGTTGTCTTTTTGAATACTAAAATGTGCTACTCATCAACTTCAGCTGTCTTCAACTGGCAGGGGGGTGATAATGACAAAATTCTCAATACTGGGTGAACTGTCCCTTTAATATTAAAGCTGCACATAGACATTTCTGATCACTAGAGGGTACTAAGAGCTCAAACTCCATTTGTAAATAAAAAGTCAATACTGCTTTCAGATTGATGGTAGAATGCTTGCGCAATACTGAAAGTTAAGGTGAAAAAATATGTTTTGGGATGGAAATGTGGGATGCATTTCACTCAGACAAGGCTCTTGTGGGATTACTTGGATTATTTTGTCTCTGATCTCCAATTTTTTTTTTAAATGTGGTGAAGCGGCAGAATTTCAGCTGGAATATAAGATGCTTTGAATGCACTTTCTCTGTCACTGGAGTGGTGACTGCAGCAGGAGGCCTTCGCACAACTGATCTTAAGATGCGCTTATCTAATGAATGTGCCGTTTCAGTGATGCTTTGAATGAAGCTGAGAAATATAAAAAGGTCAAACCAGGAAATAACAACAGCCCAGCTGTAAATTGTATGGTGGAAAGATGACCCACAGTGAAGACTCTCACATTTTAATGGGTCATTTTGTTGTTAAAAAAAAAAAACGCATATAACTTTGCTTAATGTAGATTGAAAAATAACAAACATGCTAATGTAATGCTACAGAAAAAATGAAAGAAATACATTTAAATGTATACAAAGAGTGGAAAAAACAGCACAGCTGACAGGGAGGAGGACATGGAAAGTTTTAACCTCAGGCAGCAGTGAAGATGCCTCTGGGATCACATAGACAACCACAGAGCCACATGGACTCTCACTCAGTGTGTGTAGAGAGAGATCTGCCTCTAGAGAGAAAAAGAGAGAAAGAGAGAAAAAGAAAATTTAACCACATGCTTGGTCAACTTTGAGTTAATAGCTGATTTGACAGGCGGGTGGCATCTCACCTGCAGCAGTCGGCTGGTTCAGGGCGTCTTCCTCCATGATCGTAGCTGTGCGGTATCGGGTCTCATACCTGTACCTCAAAGCTGTATCTTCTGAAAACAATACATTTATGAAGGAAGAATTAGTCTTCAGTATTTTGAAGCCATGAGGGTGAATGTGCCATTAACAAATCCTCACCGTCTACCATGTGTTCCTCATCCTGTGTCTGTGTCAGCGGGACCTTCTTCTGCTGCTCGGGCGTCAGGGTTCCCCGTGCAAACACAACCTCCACATCCACACTCAGCTGCAGCTGCACAACAGAATACAGGGAGAGCACAGAAAATTAAAAGATAAGATGTGCATGTAGAAGATTAACTAGATCACAAGATGAGGAGACATGCACACAAACCTGCAGCTTAGCCAGTTCATTTATCTGAGTGACGGGCAGCCAGGCGCGGTATGTTTCAGTTGTCCGCCACCACAGAGGGACTCCGACAATGATGACCACTGCTGCTATGGCCAGAGCCGCATGCTGGCCTTGCCTTCGCTCTGATGGAGAGAGAGAGAGACACAGAGAGAGAATAAGAGGCACTAACAACTGGCAGCAGAGACTGCAAGACAAAAACAAGGCTGAGACAGAGATGCACTTCATCCTTCACTGTGACAAGTCCTCACAGGTCAGAGAGCTCCATTTCAAACTGAGAATACTGATGGGTGAGTGTGAAGCTGTTAATATTATCATCCACAACCTGAGAGACTAGGGCCCACTCACATTGGCAAGTTTGAGCCCGTATCGTGCTAACGCCAAAATCCACCCCTCTCCAGTCCCCGGCTGGCCTGCACTCACATTACCTTTTTCCCAAACGCGCCCAAGCACGATTGCCCCCGGTGTGCGCGTCATCACGTTGAAATACGACAACAACAGGCATGGCCCGACATCATTATAAATCAATGTAGTTCAAATACATCATGTCTTCCTTTTAACTAAAAAACGTTTTTGGTCCTTTTAATCAGACATGGGATGTTTATTTACCTTGACAGTTTCGGAGGTAACTTCCTCCTTCTTCAGAAAGGTCCAACTGACAGCCGGAGCGGCACCTGGCAGATCCGGCAGACCGGGTGACCGGGTGGCCGCACACCGCGCGGTGCCGCGGCCAGTGCCGGCCGGTGCCGCGGCCAACACCAGGTCTGCCGGATCTCCGCACACAGACTGCTGTACTTTCATTATAAACCGACTTTTGTTTATACGCGGTTGCAGCAGCACAACAGACAATGACACAGACCACACGGTTGATTATTGATTGCGCAACGCGGCCATTCGCCGGTAATCGCGCTGCGCACATTAAACAGTTTTGCAGAGGCAGGAGGAAAGTTGCATGATTTACGTCCGCGCACTGCGTGCGTGACCGTGCATGTGCTCATGTACGCGCCCGTACCGCGCTGAAGCACACCCCTTCCAACCGTGCCAGAGCGGGGGAAGTGTACTGTATTCAAGCACGATACGGAGCGATCACACTGCTCAAAGAATCCGGATTTTAAGGGCAATCGTGCTTGGGCGCGGATCAAACTTGCCAGTGTGAGTGGCCTCTTAGTGAGCTTTACCTGGCTGAAAAATTCAGTTTATATAGCCAAACATCTGCTCATAATCAATAAGGATAGCATCAATAATGGTAAGAGTTCATTAAAGTGGACAAACAATAAGAATACTAGTCATAATATACTAGTATTAATAACAATATATGTAAAACAACGACTCGGTTAATTTAAATATGGGCTAAATAGATCATGTAGAGTAATAGAATAGAAAATTCAATATTGACATTTAATAGAAAATGCACCTATGCCGATATATAAAATGTAAATATGTATGGTAAAGTAAGGTAATATTTATTCTAGCAGGTGTCATGCACCAAAAGATGCTCAGCCTGCATGGGCCCACAAGACACCAAAACACAGCAGACAATAGCAATAATATACTGAGAGTGAGAGAACAAACGTAATATGCCTCCATGCATGTAAAACATGGTCCAAACCAAATATGAAGACAAGCCAGCTTCTCACACATCACAGCTCTGAAACATAAATTTTGCATATCTGAGGCACAGACTGATTAAAAACGAACTGATCTCAATATATTTTTTTATTATTTTGTTTGTTGGTTGTTACTCCTAAATTGAACTGAACTGGACTAAGAGAAGGAAGCATCACGGCAGGACTCTCTGGATCAGGAGAACATCATCAATGCCATTTTCAAGATCTAAAAAGCTAGGCACCGTAATCTACTGGGGTGAAGTTGGTTGGTTATTCGATATTGGCTTGACGTTCGGTTTTATTTGTGCTTTCAATCGGAGACCACGGCAGTGCCTGCATAATTAAAGACTGTAGCCAATAGATACATCACCGTACTTTGATGTACCATAAGATTACTGTAAACTATCCTCACGATTTCAAGTTTTACCAGAAAACTGCGTCTCCACATTGTCAACCTACCGTCACTCGTCGTGGTCCCTGTTAGGGACCGTCTGTAAATTACACGTTTCAGTATGATTTAAGTCATGAAAAATGTTCACCAAAAATAAACGAAATGACCTTTTACCATTCTGTTTGCTGTAGTAGATCATATTTGCAATGCCCCTTCTATTACATGTGAGTTTTTACTGAAAAAACATTTTATATGGACATTGTATGCATGTAATACCTGAAAATATTCACTAAAAATCAATTAAATTATTTTTTAACTTTCTGTTTGCTGTAGTATTTTGCATTTGTAATACCCTTACTACTACAGGTGAGATTTTTCTGAAAAAAAAGTTTTATATGGCCATAGTATACATTTAATACCTGAAAATATTCACAAAAAATCAATGAAATGACCCTTTAACATTCTGTTTGCTGTAGTACATCATATTTGTAATGTCCTATCTACTACAGGTGAGTTTTTTAAGAAAAAAACATTTTATATGGCCATAGCATGCATTTAATAACTGAAAATATTCACAAAAAATCAACGAAATGACCCTTTACCATTCTGTTTGCTGTAGTACATCATATTTGTTATGCTCCATCTACTACAGGTGAGTTTTTTAGGAAAAAACATTTTATTTGGCCATAGCATGCATTTAATAACTGAAAATATTCACAAAAAATCAACAAAATGACCCTTTACCATTCTGTTTGCTGTAGTACATCATATTTGTTATGCTCCATCTACTACAGGTGAGTTTTTTAGGGAAAAACATTTTATTTGTTCATAGCATGCATTTAATACCTGGAAATATTCACAAAAAATCAACGAAATGACCCTTTACCATTCTGTTTGCTGTAGTACATCATATTTGTTATGCTCCATCTACTACAGGTGAGTTTTTTAGGAAAAAACATTTTATTTGGCCATAGCATGCATTTAATAACTGAAAATATTCACAAAAAATCAACAAAATGACCCTTTACCATTCTGTTTGCTGTAGTATTTTACACTTATATTGACCTATCTACTACAGGTGAGTTTTTTAGGGAAAAACATTTTATTTGGTCATAGCATGCATTTAATAACTGAAAATATTCACAAAAAATCAACGAAATGACCCTTTAACATTCTGTTTGCTGTAGTACATCATATTCATAAGGCCCCATCTACTACAGGTGAGTTTTTTAGGAAAAAACATTTTATATGGCCATAGCATGCTTTTAATACCTGAAAATATTCACAAAAAATCAACGAAATGACCCTTTAACATTCTGTTTGCTGTAGTATTTTACACTTATATTGACCTATCTACTACAGGTGAGTTTTTTAGGAAAAAACATTTTATTTGGTCATCGCATGCATTTAATAACTGGAAATATTCACAAAAAATCAACGAAATGACCCTTTAACATTCTGTTAGTGTTTGTTGTTGTGATTCATTCTGTAAATGTGCCAGCTACTACAGTAGAGACCTTATAATTCATTGTACTGTACTCCAAACTGTGCTTTGCTATAAACCTAGACTGAATAACCATAAATACAAAAATACAAATCTAAATATTTTCTATGACTCAATAAAATATTACGGAAGTGCATTGCATTAACTGAATAAAAAAAAAAAAATCGACACCTTATCTTGTAATTACGAGAGAAGATCTTGTAACTGCGAGATCCAGTTCTTGTAGTTACGTGATAAGGTGTCTTTTCGATTCCGTAAAAATTAAATACTCCTCCCACTTGCTCCAGAATGTTCAGGCATCAGAGCAGGTTGAACTCCATCTCTTCTACAGTGTGAGCAAGGTAGGGCAACATGGTTCATTAATAAAAATTAAGTGTTTTTACAAACATGAGCTTTTGAGCTAGCTATTTAGCTATTTAGCATTTTATTGTGGCTGTATCACAATACCCTCAATGATACTGAATTTGCCAGGTAAATGTAATGAATGATGTATAATAAATTATTGAGTCCACAAACAGGAATATGGATTTATTTTGAGCTAACGAAGGCTGCATGCTGTTTGATGGTGGCTAATGTTACCCTGTGAAATTTTCACACCAGAAAGTCAATGGTTTTTATAAAAATTTGGACGTTAAGAAACCTTTTAAAATATGGTTAAAAATGCAAATAAGCTGTGGAATTTTGCCCCAATTGTGTAAAAAAAAACAAAAAAACAAATGAAATCAAATGCTTATTTAAAAAATAGTTCATTTTGGCTGATATTGCTCCGACAGGGATACAGAGTACTGGACAGGCCCATCCTTACTAGTATTATTCTGTGAACTCAAATTGGAAGAGAAATTTCAGGAATTTTATACAATGCATTGTTTATTCTGTCCATCTTTTTAGATAATGAAAAGACGAAAGCATAAGACAGATATATGGGAGGAAGCCGGAGGAGTAGAGGCTGTTGTGAGAGCATTTGCAGAGGCAAATTTGTCCATCAAGTCGGGCATAACTTACACCTCACCCGTGTGGTCTGAAATTTGCCACACACTTTTTAACAATGATAGCAAGACCAGACGACATTGGTTGTGGGTAATATGGTCTGAAAACAGGAGAAGTCTTAGGGAAAAGGTCGCAATATATAAGTCTCAAGGCCATGAGCTTGTAGTGACCCAAGGTGAAGAAACTATACAAGGTGAAGCAGAGCTAGAGCCACTTAGGGACCATGACGCCATCATGGTTGAGGAGCTTGCACTAGCTGAAGAGGATGGAGGCAAAAAGCCCAGCTTAGCATCAAAAAGCCATCAGCCCAGTATAAATGCAAACAATCAAGAGCCAATTTTACTTCCAGAGTATGTTGAGGAATACCGAGTTGAAGAACCCATTCAAGTCACAGACGTTCAGCCTATCCATCCAGCCATGGATGGTATAACAGATCCAGAGCTCATTGTAGCTCAAGAACTTGACATGAACCAAGAGGGCCAAGAATCACATTCAGCCCAGGAGTATCTGCATCACGATCTGCCCAATGATGATTCCTTTGAGGAGGCTGTGACAGCAGATCATAATGCACAGTGTGTTGATGCAGAAGAAGAGGATGGAGATGATGCAGATGAAAACACAACAGATAAACAGACAGGCAAACCAAAAAGCAAATCAAAAGGCAATCAGACGGGCAAACAAAAAAGCAAACTCACAGGCAATGAAGAACCAAGAAAAAAAAATAGAAGAGCAATTATGACCCTTCCAAGAATTTTTAAAATATCAATTGATAAAAAAACATGGGAATCAATCAGGCCAGTTGAAGGAACCAAAAAATTAAAGCCGTCTTGGACTCACAAAATTTATGATGAATTCAGCAAGAAGAATCCTTGCTGTGTGCTGGCCTTCAAATATCAATATGTGAAGTCATCAGGCAGCAGGAAAAGGAATTGCCCATATATGCACTTAAAAGCTGTCTGTACCTTTCCAACATGTAAGGCCTATTACACTTTTTGGTTAGCTAAAAAGCCCCAAAGAGGTCAGAAAAAAATTTCACTGACAGTGTGTAGACATGGACAAGCTCACCATCTTAGAAGCCATACAAAGATGAGGCCAGCATCCAACATAAGAAGGGGAAAAATTGCAAAAAAATTATCCCAAGGAGTGAGTCAAACATATTATGACTTATTGGGAAAAACACCAAAAGAAGCCATTGCTGCTGGAAATCTAACACAGGCCTTAAACAGAGACATACTGAAAACAATTGGATATGAGGTCAGAAAGGCAGCACATCTTCATCAGAACGTATTGATGGAGGTTCACATGACCCAGCAGATCATGAAAGAATGCGACACAAGTTTCATCCACCTGCCCGGTTACATCCAGAGTTTTCAAGTGGACCCTTTCTGTGTGCATATGTACACAGAAAAAGGAATAGGCATTTTGTTGGCACATCTCCGACAAAAGAAAAAAGTTCATCTTTATCTAGATGCAACTGGAAGCATTGTGTCCAAGATCCCTGAACAAAAAAAAAAGAATCTTTACTATGCCCTCGTGTTGGCTGGACAGGGCAGAGGAACACCACCACTACCAGTGGCAGAGATGGTGTCAAACGACCAGACAGTGCCTACAATCTCCTATTGGCTGATGAGATTCCTTCACATGTTATGCAAATTTACAAGAAAGAATGTGGGCTATGTTGAGACAGACTTCAGTTGGGCACTCATACAGGCAGTACTCACAGCATTCAATAGAGAGTCTATCATGGCATATCTTGACAGAACCTTTGCTGCCTGCCATGGCAAGCAGGAGTGGAAGTCCTTCACAATTATACACCTTTGCTCAGCCCATATCTTAAAAGCAGTGTCACAGGTCATTGGCAAGAATGTGACTGACAAAGGTCACAAAGAATTTCTGACCTTTGTGTTTGCCAGACTGCAGAACAGTCGAACACTGAAAGAAGGTGAGAACATCTTCCAGTGTCTCTGCATCATATTGCTCAGCAAGAATTGCAGTGAAGTTGTGGAGGAAAACTTACAGAGACTTCAAAGACTGATTCAACACTCAAAGTGTGAACATACATGTACAATGTCATCAGACTCTGAAGTCATTGTGAACCATGATGATGCATTTTGTAAATCTCATACAATTTCAGGCAGCTCTCCATTTTCTGCTGTTTTTCGACATGCATGTGAAGATGCAAAGGAGATGATTGATGCAGAACAGTCCTCAGAACAGCCATCAGATGAGAATCTCTATTACTGTCCTGGAATTGTTAAAGTCCTACTGGATAATTATATGCCCATATTCCCATTGTGGAGTGGAGTCATGCTGGGAGATCTGACACAACCAGCTGAAGAAGAAGTAAATGAAGAGTGCACTGATCAGAAAGAGGAAGATGAAGAGTTGGTGGGAGACAGGACTGAAAAAACAAGGGAGACAAATTGTCATGTTGAGCAATGGTTTGGAATAGTAAAACACCACATTTTAAGGAAAAAAAAACAATTGCGACCTGGGACCTTTATCCGAACCATGTACAGATCCCTTCAGAACAGATACATTGAGCATATCATGAAACACAAGTTGCCGGATTGTGTCATTACAAAGCCTCAGACATTCCTTGATATAAAGTTGTCAGAGGAGACATGGGCCAGAAAGGATCAGCCACTCAAAGTTGGACAGTCCAAATACTACACTGCTCCAGACACAATGCCAGTACCAAAACAGAGGACGGCGAAAAATAAGAGCAAAAACCGCATCAAAAGTGATGATCATAAAAACGGAACAATAAAGTCAAACAAGGCCTTAGACCCGCCCTCTAACCCTGACAGAGCTCAAGAAAAGGCACAATGCCAGCTCCCAAGGCTAACAACTGGGAACATTAAATCAAAGAAAAAGGAAGATCTCAAGCAAGCAAATATTCACAAAAGTGAATCGGGTCTTCTGAGCAATGTCTCAGAATCATCTCTCATTCCTGATGGAACACTGAAAAATGCTGCAGAAGGAGATGCCACCACACTTCAGACCAGTGCTGATGCACTACGTTCTGAGGTATGTGATAAATCACTGTCATGCTGATAAAGAGTTGTGTGTGTGTGTGTTTTTTTTTTGTTTGTTTGTTTTTTAAATCATTAAATGCAATTATGGCTCTGGCATAGAACTGTGTTTTAACCAGTTTGTTTATTTATTTATTTATTTATTCTAAGGAAGTATAGTTTATGCTGTGCCTTCTTACTGACAGCAGTAGTGTGTACGCCCCAGGTCAGGTGTTTTATGTAGTCTCCCAGAATAAACAAGATGTAATAAGTATTTTCTTTTCAAAACAACTGTAGATGAACATGCTGTGGAAAAGGAGAGAAACAGAGATTGTCATTGCAGCCATTAAATCTTCTGATAATGTGTCCATCTGTCTACGACACAAAGATTTCCTCTCACTGAGACCTCACAATCTCCTTACTGGCGAGGTAAAGAATATTAATTCCATACATGCCCCATGAAAGTAACTTCTCAGAATATAAAACCAACAAGTTTTTTTTGTTTGTTTGTTTTTTTTAAATTGGAGTTTTGTCTTTCAGACGATAGATTTCTACATCGACACCATTCTGAAGAAAACAGATTCAAATCGACTGTACCTGCTAAACCACTACGTTATGGGTGTGATTCTGTTTGGAAAAACAGATCAAGTTTTGAGACAAAGGTTAAGAAATGTAAGTACGATTACACTCAACAAAATAATGGCTGTATCAGCCCCAAGGTAAATTTATGAAAAGTGACCAATAATTTATACTGCAAAACTTAATATCCTATTAACATTAATATCTCATATTTTAGGTGAACTTTGATCAATACGATGGCATTGTCGGATGTGTGAATGTGCGCCGCAGCCACTGGAAGTTTGTTGTGAGTAATACACCTAGACAACTATAAGATATTAGAAGAAATTCTATTTAAATTTTAATACGTGTCTAACAACACTTTCTCTAATGAACAGTTCTTGCATGCACCATCCAGCCAGATATTTGTGGTTGATCCAGCTGATGCAGACAGTGATCTTGAGGACTCGAGAGAGGCAGCTAAGTGTTTCCGGTGAGACATATTTAATATTACATTCATTTTTTTCACAGGGTAAAAAGTTTCTAGCGGTGCTCCAGATTGCAGCACTCTGACCAACACCTTTTTAAAAATAATAAATTATTACAAATAATAACATTTTGAAAATATATTAAATGATTACAAACCCTAACAGTGCACATATATTGTGACAGTAAATATTTCAGAACACGATTCAATCAAATGGGAAGAAGGGATTGGTTAAATATACCCTGGAAACCTGCCACTATTGTTCACACAACGCAGAAGGATGGAACCAGCTGTGGTGTGTTTGTCATGCAGGTGAGAAACATTTTTTTATAAAGATGTAATGTTCTGCCATTGGGTAAATCTTTAAGAGCCATGACAGAGCGTAATCAAATCCTCTCAGTCTTTGGTTTAAACTAATTTGTACAGAGTATGAGAAAAATTCTGAATTGTGCTTGTTTTAACTCAGATGGCCAGAAAAACTATTGAGACATTCCCTGCAATCCCAGAGGAATTTGACATTAATCCATCTCGTGAACACATTGCACAGCAGAGAAGAATGATGGCTGAGGATATCCTTCTTGCATCAGGTATTTTACTGATAGTATTGATCAAATAAATATTTCATAAAACATTTTGTTATACAATCATAGACACGTGCGTGTAGAGAGATAAAGTCTCCTGTTTACTAAGGAAGTTTATTGTAACCTGTTGTCAAATGTGTTTTCAAGGACATTTTAAGGACAGCAAGTGTTAGGATCACTCATTTCCCATTAAAGCAGTGATGTCCGCATGTCATTTGTCTGCACAATACAACTGGTAGGTTCCTTTTGTTGTTAATTTCAGAGTCAAAGGAGGACTTTTGCTCCCATTGTGGCCTAAACATGCCTCTGTCACTGCAAAAAGAAACACTGAAAATCACTTGGGTAAGTGTCATAAATGTGAGAAGAAGTAATTCATTTCAACTTCAAAACTACTGGTGTATCTCTTATGATCTATTATTACAGATTGAATGTGATCAGTGCCAGAGATGGTTCCACGCACCTTGCCTTGGGTTGACTCCAGACAGGATTCCAGCAGAAAAGGAGGAATGGTGGTGTGACATGTGCTTGGTTGCTTGTGAAAAAAAAAAAACTCACCTGTAGTAGATGGGGCCTTATGAATATGATGTACTACAGCAAACAGAATGTTAAAGGGTCATTTCGTTGATTTTTTGTGAATATTTTCAGGTATTAAAAGCATGCTATGGCCATATAAAATGTTTTTTTCTTAAAAAACTCACCTGTAGTAGATAGGACATTACAAATATGATGTACTACAGCAAACAGAATGGTAAAGGGTCATTTCGTTGATTTTTTGTGAATATTTTCAGTTATTAAAAGCATGCTATGGCCATATAAAATGTTTTTTCCTAAAAAACTCACCTGTAGTAGATGGGGCCTTATGAATATGATGTACTACAGCAAACAGAATGTTAAAGGGTCATTTCGTTGATTTTTTGTGAATATTTTCAGTTATTAAAAGCATGCTATGGCCATATAAAATGTTTTTTTTCTTAAAAAACTCACCTGTAGTAGATAGGTCAATATAAGTGTAAAATACTACAGCAAACAGAATGTTAAAGGGTCATTTTGTTGATTTTTTGTGAATATTTCCAGTTATTAAATGCATGCTATGACCAAATAAAATGTTTTTTCCAAAAAAACTCACCTGTAGTAGATGGGGCCTTATGAATATGATATACTACAGCAAACAGAATGTTAAAGGGTCATTTCGTTGATTTTTTGTGAATATTTTCAGTTATTAAAAGCATGCTATGGCCATATAAAATGTTTTTTTCTTAAAAAACTCACCTGTAGTAGATAGGTCAATATAAGTGTAAAATACTACAGCAAACAGAATGTTAAAGGGTCATTTCGTTGATTTTTTGTGAATATTTCCAGTTATTAAATGCATGCTATGACCAAATAAAATGTTTTTTCCAAAAAAACTCACCTGTAGTAGATGGGGCCTTATGAATATGATATACTACAGCAAACAGAATGTTAAAGGGTCATTTCGTTGATTTTTTGTGAATATTTTCAGTTATTAAATGCATGCTATGACCAAATAAAAGGTTTTTTCCAAAAAAACTCACCTGTAGTAGATAGAGCATAACAAATATGATGTACTACAGCAAACAGAATGTTAAAGGGTCATTTTGTTGATTTTTTGTGAATATTTCCAGTTATTAAATGCATGCTATGACCAAATAAAATGTTTTTTCCTAAAAAACCCACCTGTAGTAGATAGGTCAATATAAGTGTAAAATACTACAGTAAACAGAATGGTAAAGGGTCATTTCGTTGATTTTTAGTGAATATTTTCAGTTATTAAAAGCATGCTATGGCCATATAAAATGTTTTTTCCTAAAAAACTCACCTGTAGTAGATGGGGCCTTATGAATATGATGTACTACAGCAAACAGAATGGTAAAGGGTCATTTTGTTGATTTTTAGAGAATATTTTCAGTTATTAAATGCATGCTGTGGCCATATAAAATGTTTTTTCCTAAAAATCTCACCTGTAGTAGATAGGGCAATATAAGTGTAAAATACTACAGTAAACAGAATGGTAAAAGGTCATTTCGTTGATTTTTAGTGAACATTTTTCATTTCTAGGCAGACGGTCCCAACCGAATGTCAAGCCAATATCCAACAACAAACTAACTTTACCGCGGTCCTAAATCTAATGACGCACATAAGACTGGACTGCAATAATAAAGAACCTGATTTAAATTAAAGGACCTCACTCATGCAGCTCCCATCTTAGCCACCACTGCTATACTGGTGGAGCCGCAGCTAGCTGGCTAACTGTTAGCACCGGTCATACAGCATGGGCCAAGCGGGCGCCTCGTGCTGTGGTTACTAAGTAACTCCAGTCCAGTTTTCTGATGCAAAACTATAATTAAATTGTGTAAACGTTGCCTGCATATGGACATAAAAATGATTCATATCGTAGAGAAACAGAATCTACTCACCCACTTCCGCGGTAGCCATCTCTGTCAATGAACTGAGCGGGTGCGTTTCTTAGTACAAACCGGCCAATGTTGGATCACGTGATCTAAACAAAGAAGGGCGGGGCAGTGATGAGGATTTATAACCGTTGTGATTATACAAGACAAAACAAGGATTTAAATAAATAAATACTTTCAAATAAATACTTTAAAATATATTAGTGTTTAACATATATTCATGTGTCGTGGATCCAAGAGGCCTGTCTCTCGACTTGAACCCGCCCTTCCCATTGAACGATCAGCGTGATCGTTACCACTTCGGCCGGCTCACCCTGAGATGTTGTATAAAACGCACCGCATTTGCAGTTTTAAAGGTACAATGAAATATACTTTAGATAGATAAATACTAGTAAGGGCATTTTATCAGATATTTGACCAATCTGCCAACTAAATCATTACCAAGAAATTTCTTTGCCATTGTGTTCATAAAGGTGTGTAATAACATGTATTAAAAGGTTGAAATTCAACTCCCTGGGGAAACCCCGAAAAAACCTCATCAAAGTCGAGGTAGTCTACTGATAACCGATATTTAAAAAATCGAAAATGTTTAATTTGGCCTTAACTAACTTGTGAGGGGTCAAACTAGGGGTTTTTCATGATTCTGAGTTGATTGCTAGCATTTATTTTTTCACTACAACCACTTTTTAGTGGAAAAATTGCCAGCCCACTTTTGCATTTACATATAAAGTTGCATTTATTTTAATTACTTGCATAATACTACTGATCCACCATGTCAAATGCTTCAGGAGTCAATGTCTGAGTCTTCTTCAACACCATCATGAATACCATTCTTGCATGCTGAGATGCACTTGACACCATTCTTCTTGCAGCTGCATTGCCGGTTGCTGCAATCTCCATTACAATTGCAGCTTGTGAACTGTAGTAGCTCCTCAGGAGCCATGGGTCTAGTGTTGGAACCGGCTCATAACCATGAACACCTAGGGCTCTAATTTCACAGACCGGGCAAGGCGGGGGCACAGCGCACCTGCGCTTTGCCAACTGGGTGTGGCCACGTGGATTTTGCAAGTTTGGCACGCCGTGCACGTTGGCACAAGTACTCCGCAATAACAATATCATATCCATTTGTAGAGATATTTTAGTGCACTGTGTCAAGTAAATGCTTAGTGATTTTTCTGATTTAATAAAATTGAATGGGAAATTTGAATTAAATTGTTTTGAGTCAGGTGGTCACTCAGTGTATCATATAATATGTTGCATATTTTATTGGTCTACCCAGGTGTTAGACAGCAGGTTGTATTTTAAGTCATTAAATTACATCAGTTCTGTAGAGTATTACAATGTATCGTGATACAAATAATATAATGACCTATGTATTCAATTCAATTCAATTTTAATTATTTATATAGCCCTTATAGCCCTTATACCAGTTGTGGTATAAGATCTCATTGCTCATATAGGAAACAATGTTTTTTCATTTACAAATTTAGTCTTGTATACAGTATTAAGATTAGTCTTAGATTAATCCCAAAAAAATGCAAACCTGTATTTTATCATAGTTTTAAAAAAGACAGTTTCCTAAGATTTGCACAATACATAGACCTTTTGTTGTGAAGACACGGCATGTTGTATGGCAGTGCACGGAGCATGTACTTCAATTTCACTGCTCAAACAAATGTGATGCAATGGGTTTCCTGTAGGTTTTACACTGCAAAAACACAAAATCTTACCAAGATTATTTGTCTTATTTCAAGTAAAAATGTCTTATTTCAAGTCAAAATATCTCATTACACTTAAAATAAGACACGATCACCTCAGAAGTAACTTGTTTTTAGACAATTTTCACTTGTTTCAAGGGAAAATTCACTTGAAACAAGTGAAAATTTGCTTGTTTCATTGGCAAAATTTGCCAGTGGAAAAAGTGAAAATTCACTTGAAATAAGTGAAAATTAGCTAGAAACAAGAAACAAATTTTGCCAATGAAACAAGCAAATTTTCACTTGTTTCAAGCAAATTTTCACTTGAAACAAGAGACAATTGTCTAAAAACAAGTTACTTCTGAGGTGATCATGTCTTATTTTAAGTGTAATGAGATATTTTGACTAGAAATAAGACATTTTTGACTTGAAATAAGACAAATAATCTTGGTAAGATTTTGAGTTTTTGCAGTGTATTCTTTGGTCAATTTATTTCCTCACACATAGCACCAGGACACGTCTAGCCACATCCTCTAACTCTCTCAAATAAGCCACTGTAATACCGATGGTAACCATGGTAATACCAGTAAGGGCAGTTTGGTGAGACAAACACACCCTCAGAAGACATGAGCATGTCAGAAAGGTATGAAGACAAAATAAAACAGCAGGAAAAGGTGTAAAATAACTGTGTCATGTAGTTCAACAAGCGTCTTGCTCAGCTACTAGTGCCAACAAGACACCATAAAAGTCTCAGTACAAGCACAAAATAAGCCACACCAAGTGATTTCTAATAGTTTGTCATTTTTATTTTAGTTGTTTTTCTCCACTATCTGATACACCAAGTGTTTTAAGAACAATATTAACATCACAAACATCACAGTATTCGAACACAGCAGTGACTGTTTCCCCCCTACAAACCCCACATATTGGTCCGCTTGATAGGGAAGTCAATAGAAACCATTTTCTCTCCCTGTGGGAGTGGAGCGGGGGAATCAGGGAGGGGATGACACACAAGCATCACATAATATCGACACCTTCACACAACTGAATACATTGATTGTGTAATTTAAAGCTAATGTTATACAGAGAACAGACACACAAGATGTTCCTCCGATTACTGGTGATTAGAAGAGTGAGAACAGAAAGATTAGGATGAATCATGATCATGAATCTTGGTGTTTAGTGGTTTCTAGTCTATCTACCTACCTCTGCTGGAGCTACAGCTGTCTCTGGTTTTTACCGGCTTGTGTGGTGTGTGTTTGTGCGTTGTGCACTCCGCAGCCATCTACTCTGGAGTCATTCAAAGTAACCCGACTCAATTTGCAGATTCAACACCTCGTGCTGTTTCCGGTCTGATGCTATCTTATCACTGGGTTATCCTCTAATGGATGTAATCGTGCCACTGATTGTAGGTTGGTCCTACAACACTGATGTTAGTATAGCGTTTTACAAATGAGCCAACACTGCATTCTGACAGAAGCGAAACACCGACATAACACATGCTAAACTGGCCTGCTCTGGAGTGTCTGAAGATTTGTCGTGTCAGGACACAAAGGGAGAAAGGAATCTGCACGGACAGACGTACAGTTAAGAAGAGGCATAAGATGAATGAATACTGACTTATTTCGACTTGATTTGGAAATTTCACAACCTTTAAAATCCTTGTCTGTAACTCCAGACCTGGCAAATGTTACAGACAGGAAAATAAATAATTACAATTTTGTCCATTCCGCTCATTAATTTACTCTTTAATCGCTACACAAAATTTAAATTCAATTCTGATTAAGACTGTTTACACAAAAAGAAACAAACCTTTTCCCTTTAGTGTAGTTGTTTCACATTATGTTTTTCAGTAGACATACCTAACGGTGTCAACTCAATGACAACCCTAAAGTACAGTAGACAGCGCAGGCCTGTGACTGATGGGGGAGTGAAGGGGGAGTAGCAGAGCAGATAAGACTATTAGTTGGCCACAGTAAAATGTGGGAGCAACATGGATGTTTAATAGGCGTGATTAGCCACGTAGAGGGACTGTCCTGCAGCACCAGCAGTTCCAGAGGACTCATACTTGCCCTGTGCAGCCAAGCCGTTCGCCTGGAGAGGAGCAGAGACAACAACCGCCCATTAATCGTCACTGCATAGACAACATTTCAGATTCATTTCACTATGTAAGAAACACAAGCGTCTGCTCGCGTTTGTGTCTGACCTCAGCGCGCTTGATGAACTCCTCGGTGGCCGCCTTCTCGTTGTTCAGCTCTCCCTTCCATGCGTTGAGGGCGGAGGCCTGCAGGGCACGGCCGTAGGAGAAGGTCAGGGCCCAGGGCTTGGCGAGGGGGCAGTTGTTAATGGCATTCAGGTTCACGCTGGCCTCCTCCTCAGACTGGCCGCCTGACAGGAATGTCACTCCTGGGGGAAGACAGACCGACACAAACGTTATTTACCCAAATGAGCCTCTTTAATTAACTCCTTAACCACATAATTTTTCCCTCATTCCCTTGGAGCTCGATCACAAACCCACTCTCTCATCAGAAGAATATTGAAAACCACTGAAAACCTACTTAAAACAATTAAATAACCAGTAATACTATTTATGACTCGAATGATTGTTTATTACCAAACATTTTATTTGTGCGTTGGCCTAATTACGCTCCTTTTTTAAAAAATTAGCAAACTATAAAATGATCACTTTATTCTATTCCAAATATTTACTTGTAACTGGACTATCACTGTTATTGTTTCATGGTCCAATATTTGTAATTATAAGCTGATGTGCAATTGATGATGCTGATAGGTTGCAAAACCAGCAGGAAATCAGTCATCTAAGCACATGGAAAATGTCTCATCCACTGTCTGGTCATTTTCAGCAATGCACAATAAAAAAATATTTAGAGAGCTACTTTTCTGCTAAAGCCCCTATTGACCGATGTTCATTTTACTCTGTTAAACCCAGTTTCAGTGTTCTATTCTGCCCCCTAGTGGTGGCCTCAGACATTCTTGGAGGTACAATATCTTCCTTTATAGACTCAGTGACAGTCTCAATATTACTGGTATTGATTCTTTGAGTTGCATTTTGACAAAGTTCGCCCCAGTGGTTCATGGTGGTAATCAGCCTCAAAGGAGCAGGAGTTTGACTATGCAGAGCTGTTTGGTTATTACTGTCAGTTTAGTGGATAATGTTGCTGGATGACAGTGTGTCTGAATACAGTCCTGGGCTGCTAGTTGCTATCTGACCTGTGACAGCAGGAGGCACGGTGCGGCGCAGAGCTGTTACAGTAGCCATGGCGATTTCCTCGGCGCTGTACTTGTTGGGGCAGGAGTGTCCAGCCGTGACCATATTGGGCTTCAGCAGAGTGCCTTCCAGGTAGACATGGTGGTCTGACAGAGCCTTGTACACTGCAGCTAGGACCTACCAGAACAGGGAGGAGGAGAAAAGATGAAAAACAGTGTCTATAAACATACTGCAAGAGGACAGCCAGCCACTGAGGTAAACTTTAACAACATGTGTTTTGGTGTATGTCTTGTGCTCCTCATTAAACTCACCTTCTCAGAGACGTACTGGCAACGCTTCAGGTCGTGGTCTCCATCAGGAAGGATCTCAGGCTCCACAATAGGGACAATACCATTCTAGGACAAGTTATAAAGTGTTTAATTTGAAGGCAAAGTTGCTCACATATATCCATCGGCAAATACCACAGTGTGCTGATACATATACACACGACACACTGAGAGACCTCACACCAACCTGTTGGCAGATGCTAGCGTAACGTGCCAGTACATTGGCGTTCTCAAAGATAGCCAGCTCAGAGGGAGTGGTGTCAGAGATCTTCAGCACACAGCGCCACTTGGCAAAGTCAGCACCGTCCTTCTTGTACTGGGCGCAGCGCTCAGACAGCCCATCCAGACCTAAACTCACACACACACACACACACAGAATACACGAATCAGAAACCCATCAGGGACCATTAAATGTTTGTACGTTTTTAAGAGTGTGTGTGTTTATAATGCCTCCTACCCTGAGTGGTGGTCTCTCCATTGGTTCCGGCAAGGGGCACAACACCTTTGTCCACCTGCAGAGAGGCAAACAGATTAGTTAAAACCATAAAGAAAAACACAAAATTATTGTTCCTATAGGGGAATTGAGGGCAACTGGACTTGGTTTGTAGATTCTTGAATGCATTTCAATTCTCAAGACGTTTCTTCAGTTCTGACAGACTGGTGGGGAGGCTAATAGGTATTTAGCCTATGTGGGGTCATTATCCAGGTCACTGATACCACTGGTTTGTTATCAGCGTTATCCAGTCTGAAATGGTTTTGAAAAACCAGCCCCAGATGATGAGCACATTGTTGATCACATAGGGGGATGTGATGTGTATTAGGTGTTGCTACTTTCAAGCATCATGTAGTAATTAAGAACAATGAAGCTGATTCTTTTTAGATCACATATATGAAAATCTCGAGTGTTTTAAATCAGTTTCACCGAAAACAGGTTTATCACCCCTCTATTCCTCAAGGTTTCAAGTAATTTCTGAGAAGTGTAAGAAACCATTTTGTCAGTCCACTCTGGATCCTGATTTTTGGTATTAAAATTATCCAGATTCCTGCTGCTAACCCTAACCCTCACAAAACAGCATTTAGGCACTGTCCTTCTTGTACTGGGCGCAACGCTCAGGGGCCGAACAGACAGCAGAAGGCGTGACCAACCTGTTAAATTTGACAGGAAGGTCATGCCTTCGGGAACATCAGCTATTAAAGATGCGTCACAAAAACACCTTGTGACACTCTGATGAAGGCGGAAGTCAAATGCCGAAACATGTCAGATAAATAACCAAATCATATATGTCTGTCAAAAGAAAACCTACAGATGAGCATTTAGGCTAATCCTGATTAAAGGCTGGATTGGAATACAAGTCCCGATCTTAAGGATCAGAAACTTTGTAATCTGTTTTGAAAAACTCAGTTTTCAGATTTAAACCAATCAGATCACTTTTATCTTGGGGGAGAGGTTTTGAAGAACCACAAACCCCAGGTGTTGCAGCTACATCAACACTACTTCCCTGAAAAAGATGAAGGAAGTGTTGATTAGCCTCAACCAGGCCAATGTGTGAGTCAGTTGCACCGGCTCTACCAAAAGAAATATAAGCCTCGAGGCCTTTGTTCCAGCTCAACCTGCAGTGATACCTGAAAATACATCTGCAATAAGTATTGTCCTCTGTGATTGTGGTGTTATTTAAATGCATGCATTTTCTGTTTCTTGTCCTAATTTTTTTTTTGTTATGTGCTGTTACAAATGGAGCTGCTGTTGATGCACAAAAACATTTATCAATCAGTCAATGAAAAGGATGCTGAAAGATGCAAGCCCTGGTGCTTTTTTTTTTATATGACAGAATCTTCAGTTGCTTTCATATGCTCTGATATGCTTTCAATATTTCAATTACTACACTCGTTAATTTTGTCCAAGTTGATGCTGAGAAGAATAAAACGGCTAATCAAACGTAATTGTCAGGCATTCTCATTCAGCTACTAAAGCTGGTTTTGATAAGCTGGGGGTTCTTAAAGTTTTGATAACTGAGGACCAATTTAGGGACCCAACATCTTAAATTTTCTGTTTTATGTTTAAGTGTTAACTGAATGCCGTTTTATGTTAAACTCCTTCTGCGTTGCATTCACCTGCTTGCAGATAAAGCACATCACTTCAGTAAGCTTTGCTCTATTTTTCCTGAAACTTCCTGTTTTCCTCACCGACACGTTTCTTGCACAACGGCCTAAGTGGTTAAGTGCAATAATACGCATTGCATACCTTGATGCCAACGACAATGCCTCTGTCTTTGATGAGCTTGGAGAAGTTAACACCATCGTCTGTGCTCTGGTAGAGGGTTTCGTGGAAGAAGATGACGCCTCCGATGCAGCTGTTGATGCGTTCGTCGGCTGTGAAGAGGAGCTGGCGGTAGCGACGCCTGTTCTCCTCTGTGTTCTCGACCCCAATGGGGTTCAAACGCTTCGCCATGCTGCCTGTGGACACACACACACACACACACACACACACACACACACACACAAATAACAATGCATATTTCATCATGTCAATATAACTGCATGCCTGTGGATAAATTACAGCTAAAAGCGTTTGAGCCTGGTAGAGATTTAATAATGTCAGGGGTCGACAGCTGCATGCGAATGTTCAGAAATCAGGATTGGACATGAGATTCAGTGATTTTATGATGAGTAGAACATGAAGCAAATAACACTGATAGTCTTTCTGCATCCATTTCTGCATTAATATCACAATGAATTAGTATAAGTGCACATCCCTTTCAATAGATATTGCATGAAATATAAACTGAATAGTCAAAGTCAAGCAGGGCTAGCCAATTAATTGCAATGTTCAAATCAACGTTGCTGCAAATTTTCAATAAAGATAGAACGTGTGAGAAAAAGTTCTTGTAAATAAAGCATTATGGTGTTATAAAGGCGCCCTGGCCAACAAATTGTATTCTCCAAATTTAAGAGAATAAGCGTGTTTGGTACAGAGCCCAGCAAGAATCACACCATCATCATTTTGGTTAATTAAAAATCTGATGCAAAAATGATCATCCCTACTAAAATGGTGAATCATATTGCAATTACAGTATTGGTAAAATTAACCAGAATGACTTTTTTAACCATATCACTCAGCCCTACTGTCCAGATGTATTAACCAACTCATTTGTTATACCAGAACTATTTGTATATTCAACACATTTCATAACATTTAGTCAAATCGAACTCTGATATTTTTTGGCATTCGTGGCCCTGTTATTGGTCTACTGGAAAGTGGATGGACATCATGAATTCAGGAGCTACTTTACGACAGGCCACTGACTCTTGAGAGTTCATTGGTTAGCCAGGTGGTTAATCCAATTGGCTATGTTAAATCCATTAATAAGAAAAATGTGAGACTGAGTTGATAGCTGTAGGGAAATGCTGCCCTTCAGGGAGATCTGTGTGTGTGTGTGTGTGTGTGTGTGTGTGTGTGTGTGTGTGTGTGTGTGTGTGTGTGTGTGTGTGTGTGTGTGTGTATTAAATGTCACTGAAGCTACTAGGGATTCAGTGGCTTGTTGGAGGACAGATACAGCTTCACATATGGGCTTGCACTGGGTTCTCTGATCTCTAACCATAAAGCTGCCCTGCAACCCCAGTTATGGCAGACTTTAGTAGTCTTGGACACATTACCACCTCAAGGATAACTACATGAATTTGTCCATTATGTCGTGTGCTGTTATATCCCATAATGTTATATTTATAACAGAAACAACTGGATTTTCATTTTCACATTCTTACCGGTGGACTCATCGGCCGCGAGGATGCCTTTGCCTGGAGCGACTATCCTCTCAGCGATGTCCTGCAGCTCCTTCTTCTGCTCAGGAGTCAGTGCGGGGTACTGGTGAGTCATGTTGGCTGCAGGAGAGAGAGAAAGCAGCACAAGGATTACACAGTGTCATTTCATGGTGTGTTGGCATGGACAACTGCCGGGTATCTGCCATATTTGTCCTTTTATGGTCTACTGTATGGCTGCTTCGCTCTGATCCTAAACTGTCCTGAGAGTTGATGAGTGAACAAAATGACGGCCCTCATCAGTCACGCAATGCAAGGCTCTAGTGTGTGAGATCAGCTGAACCAATAACTGTGAACGGAAAACATTATTTTTTTATTTTAAACTGCTGGCTACTTTCTGGTGACAGCTGGTAGTGACTGTGCTTTTGATGCATGATAAAACACACTGAATGTACCACTTTTAGCTAAAAATAGCCTTATTAAGTTCATCTTAAGGTGAAAATCCTGACACAAAGCACAGGACTAAAAATCCTAAAAAGATTTCCTCGCAAGAAATGAAGTACGGTAAAATGTCTTCAGGTCCTGACCGTGCTATGCAAGTCTCCATTGTATAGAAACAGAAAGCAGGTTGTCACGACATGCTGACAGGCACAGACAGGCCGCAAACCAGCTTACATTTCTCTACCCTTCCCTTCCTCACTCTCCCGTAAATAAGCAGTTACGTAATCCCCCTATACACACACACTGTGTAACCACGGTGATTACAGAGGGAAGACAGAGCGGGAGTGATTATGTAATAACCCTCATATAAACTCGGCTGCCAGTCCTCATTATGGCTGGAGGACTGGACACAGAACCGCCCTTTTCTCTCTCCTCAGCAACACTCGGCAGTTTTCCTAACGTTTCCATGCATTTTTTGTGCCACATCTCCTGCCAGACACAGATTTCTCCTTTTTTAACACCCCATTTAATCAAATTGTTCTGTTTACAATGCTAAAATCTTTCCTATATCACGACACACTGAAGCTGGTTCAAACCTACTGGCTTGCTCACTGAGGCGTACTCTCAGCTCCCGCTGCTTTTTCAGTACAAATGAACTCTGCTGGACACACACAGGGTGCACACACACTCAGAGAGCCAGTATAGTCTCGTTTTAAAACATCCCTTAAAGTCATCAATCCCAGTAGGGCTGAGGGTGCCAAGAAACAAGCAGTGACTCCTCTTTGTGGTTCACTCCACAGGTTGCCAAGCTACACCCAACCTCAACTGCACCAACTGGGAGAGTTTTGTTCAACAACACAAACACACAGGCATGCGCCAGAATGATGAATCAGCTGCCTTTGAATCTGTACAATAAGTGGAAGCTACTCCCACTCCTTTAGTGCAAAACACTAAAGGAGTGTTCGGTTTAAATGTCTGGTCTTGTCTGCACTGTATTGGGGCTGTGTGCCAACATCATGTGCTCTGCTACACTGAAATTTGATGCTGCAAGAGAAAACTGGATAGAAAGAGCTTAAGTTATTTCTTGATTTACCACCAACTGTAAGTAAACTGTAACATAAATCAGGCTGCCTCATGACTGTGATTCACAATCCATGAGTCTTCCTCATCGACATCCATCATCCCTGTTCAAAGCACCTCAGAATATCAGTCTCAACAACCATCCAAGGCTAAATATTACTTTATAGTCCCAAAAGGGAGAAATATGCCTCAGAGCCAGGCCATTGGACAGAATGAAATAAACCCTGTCAAAGTTCATAGTCAATGTCAGGCCACAGAGGGAAAGCAGCCTATAGGCTTACTGGATAACAGGAAGCATTGCACTGCATCATGGAAACTTAAGTCAGTGTAGAGCACATAGGCGATATGTACATTATGATCACAACAGGCCTATGCAAGCCTGGGAGTGTGGTGGGTCCAATGGTAGTATATGGCCTGGGACATCCTGTATTCTCTGTTTCAGCTAAAAAACCTTCATAACACAGAAATCAGTCATATTAAAACATGATGTTATAAACGTCACAAACTGGTATGGGATGTGCACGGCCCAGGACAGGAAGACTCTGCAACGAGTGGTTAAAACTGCCCAAAACATCATTGGTACCCATCTACCAAGCCTCAGTGATATCGGGGAGGTGAGGTGCCTGTGCAGAGCCAAAAAGATCCTAAAAGACAACACCCACCCCAGCCACAGCCTGCTCACCCTGCTGCCGTCACGCAAAAGATACAGAAGTATCCGCTGCCGTACCACCAGACTACAGAGCAGCTTCTTCCCACAGGCTGTGAGACTACTAAATGCACCATCTACACTCCTCCATGTTTAATAATTTTATTTTTTTATACAATCAATTAATCAGTCAAGAGGGAACCACTTTTTAATTTCATTATACAACCTGTTGTATAATGACCAATAAACTTCCTTGTATCCTTGTATTACTACAGTGCTGACTGCCAATAGTTAAATATGCTAAGAGCAGTGCAGGTCTATTACAGTTTAAAGAACATGGACCCACAGGCTATATTATGTCTCCTGAGGGGATAAGCTGGAACAGGAGAATATCTGTAGGCCTCTCTCTAGTGAATAAATGAGGGTATTTACACTTGATAAAGGTCAACCCAAGGGCACAAACCTGTTGTGTCTCACCATGTGGCCATTTGTGTGTGTGTGTGTGTGTGTGTGTGTGTGCTGCTCTGCCCTTTTCAGCCTGACAAAACTCATGCTCAGCAAATACCAGCTATCTTTTGTGAAGCAGCTCCGTGCTTTGGTTGGCTTTTTGCTGTGAAGATGTTGCAAAAGAATTTCCAGTTTTATGTAATGCTTTGTAACTCAAACTTTCACACAGTTTAAACACCGATGGTGACATGTTTAAATATTTGAGATTTCTGAATAAAGCGAGTTGAGCTCATGATAAACTGGGACCTGCTTGCTGCTTTAAATATTGACTCACAGTGATGCAGTGGTCAGGCTCATAGGGGCTCAAACCTTTTTTTGTTTTGTTTTTTTGTTATCTCCGTTTTATTTTTTAATTTTGGGACTGGCAGACTAACCAAACTTATGCAAGCTTAAACAAGTGACTTATACAAGCTGCTGGTTGCAGCTAAAAACATCTTCCGGTCAGATGAATGAGGACCTGATGGAGCATGAAGAGACAAGGTGAATGTGGAGCGCATGAGCCAACACTAACATGTAGTGAAAGGCTTGGGGGCAGTCAGAATCCATATCCTCTCTCCTGGGAAACTAGCTCAATGCAGTGGGGTCTGGAAAAAAAGTTATTTGTTTAGTATAAGTATTTTAAGAGCAGCTACAAAAGAGTTTAACAGCAGAAAAACATCACTTATCCAAAATATCACAATTAAAATCCCTAGGCCCCTGGAATCAAATAGCAACCTCTCCTCTCTAGTCCATTTTACATTAATTTTCAACAGTCATACAGGACGAAACTCATCACACAAGAAGAGACACCGATTCCCCCAATGACAGCAGCCTCAACAGACCATGATGCAATGCCGCGGCTGAATTCTGAGGGGAAGTTAACACATCAAAGAAAATTACCACACTTGGTTGCAAAATACTTTGTAGAATGCACTAACCCTAACCCTAACATCACGAACTGAAAACAGTATAAGAGTGTCTGAGAGTATATCTAAAAGGAAGAGAAGCTTTATTGCTTTCATTGCAATCAAGCCAAGAAACACACTGATGTGAGATTGATGATGTCTCTACTGAGGGTCCCTCCTGGCTGAGAGCTCATCTGCACAGGTTGTCACAAACACTCAATGTTTTGGAAGCAGATGAGACGCTGGATGCCCTGAAAACTATGCTGACCTTCATCACTGTTAGCCACTCTGAGCTGGTCACAGCAATATCTGCCTACGACAACATGGAGGACACGGAAGATCAAAGACGTGTTGGTGTGATGCCAGGATTGACGAGCTGCAGAAGCAGATGGGATGTCGCAGGAGAGTGTGTGACATCCTGTGTGATGCATGTTACATGGCCTTAAACAAGCCCTCCAAGGCCCGGGATGCTCATCATTCACCAGTGAGGTATAGAGGCTGTACAGACTGATCATGTTTGATGGCAGACAGGCACCTGCCGTGTAAAAAGCAGGTCTGGTCCAGGACAAGCTGAAGAGTTACCCGAAACGCAACATCCTCACGGCTCCACTTCCAGTCCTGATAAATGGCCTCAGAGTAGCCAGACAGAGCAATTAAGGTGGCTTTGCTCTGCTGATGGCACGCTCCAATGCTTATTAGTTATTAGTTTCCAAAGTGCAATTTGCAGTCGCAGCCTCCACAGAACATGAAACTGGAGATGTACAGAATGCTGTGGCTTATTTACTTATGTTTTAGTCCTAAAACAATTAGTCAATTAGTAGACTGACAGAAAAATGCATAAATTATAATTGCAATAACTGTTTTAGTTATTTATCAAGTAAAAATCCCAAATATTTGCTGATTACAGCTGTACGAGGATCACTAAGATTTGCTATCTTTATTTTTATTGTCATTCTAAAATTAATACTTTGGGGTGTTTTGGTTTTGCAAAAGGGCTCATTGTACATCTTTTCTTTCACATGCTTTTAGGTGTCAGCCCTCAGCAAATTGACTGGTTGAAAGTAAAGGATATATTCAACCTATAATGCTTATAATGCTAATATGAGCTATATTACAAATTTCAAAACTTATAACAATTTTTTGTACATGCGACTGATCTTTGTAGATCAACAATTTCTCTGAAGGAGAGACTCATCTTTCAGCTCGCCCACCCTCCTACAGAAAGGAGTCACATGGTCACAGAGCAGCAGCCTTGGGGCTGATAAGGAGTCAGTGTCTTGCTCAAGGGCACTTCAGCAAGGCAGCTACTGGACACGGTGTACTGGCTGAAGGACAGACCTCCTAATCACAAACCCACTCTGATCAAAGACGTGACCTCAACATGATTTGAACACAAAACCCCATGATCGCAAAGGCAAACGTGCTAATGATGTGCCACGAGGCCAGCATGAAGACAAACAGACCCGCGGCGGCCACAGAGGATTCTCTCTCTTAGTAACCAAGGAAACGACTTCATGCTTCAGATTAGGGACTGTTTGAAATGCATTTCAAGATAACAGGCATTTCATTTGGGGATGACTGTAAAAACAGAGCTCTGTCCTTGTTTATACTTTCATCTTATGCACAGGCCTCAGCAGAATAAAGCAAAAGAACAATTTGTGCACATCTGAGTCATCTTTATTGCAGGTGGATGGGACCAAAAATAGGTAAAATGAAGAAGGAGGGGCTGCCTTGCACACTGCTGTAAGTTGCACCACTTACAGACTTTATTAACTAAAAGAAATGAAATGTCGCAGACCTTCAGGCATAAATACAAGAAGGCTTGCACAATTCTATATTAAAACATGGCATATTGTTATAAGGGTTTGAGTTACAGGCCTCACTATTAGAAACCGGCTCCTCCAAATACTCTTGGTACCTCATGATAAGCTGTTTGACATCGAGGTGAGCACAACTTGTGCAGTGAATGACGTGTTGCCATGTGTCACTTTATACCTGTTTTGATTGGCTGTGCCATATAATAAATGTTGTGTTATTGTGTCATTGTATCAGGCATGTTCCATGAATGCCTGATAAAGGCCCCTGACCAAAACGGTGCAATTCTTTCTTCAATAAAGTCTCAGGAGCATTAAAATTTCATGATTTAATAAGAGAGAAGACACAGAGAGAGAGAGTGAAGACAACAAGTGCTATTGGATGCTTTCCCGTCCTGGCCTTCCTCACAGTGTTAGGCAAGACAAACACGCAGTTTCTGCACTGCGACATCAAGATGTAACGGCCAACTCCCTTTTGTGGCATCATGCAGAGTCACCCAAACGTGACAGGAAGCTACGGCGCTTCATCAGTGGATTGATATATTCAGTCAGTATCATCAGGAACAATTAGTCCTACACTGTGCAATATCAAGGAAGGAAAGATGGGATGGCTGTCTGTCATTAACATTTAAATCCAGATTTGTAGCCTTGATTTAACACTTTGATTTGACCCTTTAATGATGAATTAAATAAGCCCCAATTAAGTCTCATCTATATAAATTCTTTATTTTAAATGCCTATGATCTATCTGAAACCTACATTCACCCTACCCAGCATTTTCTCTGGTGATGCTGTCAGCTAACTAGTTTTTTTTTTTTTTTTTTTTAACTTCTAAATCAAAACCAGTTACCTGGAAAATAACAAGATGTTTGGATTGGACATGACTGATGATGTTCTTCACACCACAGCAGTCAGTCGATCCCTCTGTCTGAAAAGTCATACTCAACAGGCCTACTTACCAACCCAGCATGCCATGAAAGTTCACAAAAATATCAACAATTTCAGCTCAATCCATAATGCAACATCTACAGCTAACATTATGCGGTCATCTTCATTTTAAAGCATTTCTGCAGGCGTTAAACTACATGGAGTCTCAAGCCAGCATGCTAAAATGTGCAGTAATTAGAAGGCTCTACGCAGGAACGCAGCAGAAGGTAAACTCAACATACCCACTGAAACTCAGGCTTATAGGGCTGGGCAATGTGGTGGGAATCAGTATCACCATAATCATAAAGGGTTTTTTTTTCCTGATATGCATCCAGACATGGCGTATGCATGTAAAACCACAAATTGATTTGAAAGATCAAATTTCAGTTCATTGCACTGAACTTCATGGCAATGTTATGTGTGATGTCCAACACTATGAAAAACAAAAATCTCATTATCATCAACACAATTACCTATTTGCATCTCAGATTATGACCTGATTCCACTGAAAGACGGTCATTAAACTTAATTACTGCCCAGCCTCATTCAGACCGAACTAATTACATGAACTGATAAATGACGTCAACATATGAATGGTCACAGGACATATTTCATGTTCATAGCGACAGGTGGCACTGCTTTATGGTAATCACCAAGGTCACGGTTTGCGCACACTTTTCCCTCCCCTCTAGGCCTACATCGCAAGCTGCTGTCCGGAGGCAGGGTGTTTCCTGCGGCGTGGCACTAAAGGTAAAAGCGCACTCGGCCAGCGTGTTGTTACCCTTCGCCGGCAGGCTGTTGGCGGTGATAGTGATGCAGGTCCGTGTGTTTGGGCTGTTTGTATCTGGAGGCCTTGACCCAGCAGCGCTAAGCGGATCACCACTCACCCTGTTTCCCATGCAGCGCCCTCCGCCTAGCGGCTCTCTGGCACCACAGAGGCAGCCGAGGCTCTGCGCGGTGCGATTAAAAAAAATAAAAAATACACACACACTGGGTGAAAATGAGCAGAAAACACTGTAGGCGACATTTCCTCTTCTTCATTATTACTCACTGGGCTGCCCCCTCCCTCCTCCCCGCCTCCTGTCAACGGAGGTCTACGTGCCTCGGCACACACAGCCACACAGGACACCTCACCCCCACCCATCCCCTCTCCTCTCCATCCACCGCGTCCGGATTAAATTCAATTTAGTCCAAGGACGGTCCATACCCTGCCCGACATGATGATGAGGCGACGACTGACGGAAAGCGCACGCAACAGGCGAGTTTAGTCCACCACCTTCATCCCTGAAGGCCATCCTCTGCCTCATTGCTGTTGCGTATTTAATGAACGCGGCACAATAACGCCACAGTGTTAGTTAGGAAGTAGATCATTTTTGCAGGGTAAGGTAGAAGACTCGGATTTATGACTATCAAAAGAGATAATAACGAATGAGCCGCAGGTAATGTTAACACACACAGCCAAGGAGCGGGATAAAAGTTAGGTGTGAAGGCTGTGTGGTGCCGCATTACATCGCCATCATCATCATCATCATCATCATCATCATCATTAACAACAACACCTAAAGAGTCCCTGAAGCTGCCATAGTTTTCTGTCTTACCTGCTGATGTCTATAGGAGCTGAGTCGTCCAGGTGCGCCGGGCAGAGGATGCGGAGGAGTCTCCTGTTTCACTGCTGCAGCGCAACGTGACTCTTTACAAAACCCTCGAGTCGGGGGCGGGGCCTGCCAGCGCTGCGTCATGTGATTGATGCCGAATTTAGTGCCGCGCATGCGCCGCAACTTGATCACTCACAGCAAGAATGCAGCATGATGGTGCATCTTTTAAGAAAAACAATGAGGGGAAAGAAGATGAAAGATTTTTCCCAAAGAAAGATAAAACAGTGATGTGTGGCTGTAAATGTTTGGGTGGTTGCATTTCTCTGTTTCTGTGGAGACTGAGCTCACTGCTGCTCCACAATAAGGGTCTGAGTTTATACTCAACACACACACACACACACACACACACACACGTATGTTCTCTGTTCTGCAATGCTGGTATTTCTTCTGTCTCAGCCTGAACATGCATAATGTTAAGAATCCTAGTTTGCTCACAGTGCCAAGTCTCAGTCTCAATTCAAATAATACCTATGTATAGTATTTTTTGTCAAAATACAAGAGCCCAACTATAATGTGAAGTGGCAAACTCTAGGTTAGGGTTGGGTTTATACTCAGGGATAGAGAAAATAGGACAGTTATTAGGAAAATAAGATTTTCAAAGACAAACAGTTTGGGATTTCAGAGTGGGAAAATATCTGGGGCTTGAACTCAGAACTGTAGTTTTCCTTTTGAAATAAAGCCATGACGGGTCTCACAGGTTGATAGAAGTGCATAATCCTACATCATACAGCAGCTTAACCAACTAAAGATGTCCTTATTGCTTAAGACAAGATGGAAGTTGTCATGAAAGGCCAAGCAAAGATGAATTCCTGTTCAATAACTGATTATACAGATTAATCGTGCAAGTGATTTTAAAGCCAACATATTTCAATATGCTTTCCACCTCTCCTTTTCAGTCACATCTCACAGACAAAACATCAAACAGAATAGTTTTGCAGTCAGAGTTTAATATTCCTTCTGTGCTAAAGATACTTACAAAAATACAGAGTAAAGCATCTGTCTAACAATGCAACATTAGACTTGAATTTCAACAGTTTGTAACACAAAATTGCATCCAAAAGAGTCATATAAATCTTAAAAATTGGAATTTATTATAAACAAGCATTTTTGTGACAAAAAAACAAACTCAGGATCATATATATACGTGAGGCATTCTGGATATACATTAGGGCAATCATTTACAAAATCATAATATAATCTGGTGATCAGGCAAGTGCAAAAAGGTGTGATTACTGGCTGGAGAACATGGCAGCCTTTGACAATAATAAAAAAGCCCTGTATCAATCAAAATGTTTGCTCTGTAGGTAAACAATAGAGTTGTTCAATCAGCTCCTGGACACATCTGCTTAGTCATCTGGGTGTTATGTTGGAATGAAATACAAGGCTGACTTGGGAAAACCAGCGAGTGCTCCCCCGAGTCCCAGGTTGTGACTGACGGAAAAATGCAAAAAAAAACTACCAGTTGTTGAAGGCATAAACATCTTAATCTGATACTGTGATGCTTGAATGACTTTTACAGGACAGTAAGAGAAGTTTTATGCAACTACAAGTTAGGCAGCACAGGTCACCTTTGGGAGTAATCCTTATCATGGCATAAAGAAAGGAACAAAATATAGGCTAAGATACATGTGAGAGTAAAGATCACAGCGTATTAACATGGGAAACAGAAGCGAGGGCTCACTCCTCTTCCTCCTACTGCTGCCAAAACATACTGCACATAGACATGAGTCATGCCATATGTCAGCAAAGACAGCAGCTTGGAAACCCAACGGCTCAACTCTGTCATCGGGTTTTTGTTAAATTTATACCAAAATATCTGAGACTTGACTGGCAAATCATTCGTAGGAAGAAAAGGAACGCTGTACAATGTCTGCAACTGTTCATATGACTTTCCTTTGTGGGTTGAATCTGATAGTGGTGCTACGTAACGTACTGATGGAGCAACCGTCTGTTTGTTCTGCCACTGAAACAAGGAAAGTAGTTCAATAAAATAGCGTGATCCTTCCTGCACAATTGTTGCATACATAGGCTTGAATAGATGTGAATAGGTGCTCACTGGAGGAAGGCAAACAAGATTTAATAATAAAAAAAAAGTACAAGACAGCACAAGAACTAATACATCAAGCTCCTAAAAATGAGGGGAGAGGGAAAGTGGAGAATGAATCCAGTTTAAGTGTCATCAGTCGTTTTGGCTTGGCTTTCACCAAACAATACATTTCACAAGGCGCACCACACCTGTGTGTAAGGGTGAATAAGTATGCAGTGATATTATGTATAACCCTTAATATGTGTGTAGCTGAAACTGTAATCTCAGCCTTTCACACAAACACCTCTCTGTGAAGACCTTTTTCCTGAGCAAATTGCTGTAGCCGTGCCGGGCCAGGCAGGGGTGCAGCAGGGTGCGTGTGTGTGTCAGCGTCCAGCTGTGTGTCCGGTGTGGCAGGGGGGCTGAGCAGCGAGTCGTAATCGAAGCCCTTTAGAGGCTGCAGGGACAAGGTGAGTCCACGTCGTGCTTTGGCCGATCGGTCAGGTCTCTCTCTCAGCTCCAGTATCACCTGAATAGCGAAAATGAAGACAAATCACTTTAGTCTGCTTGCATATTGTGTTGTATTTAAAAAAATAATAAAGTAAGTAATGTAGCCAATGTTTGAACTTGGTAAAGGTATAACTTGATTCGACTACAGGGAGACATCCATTGACCTGTACAGGTTGGCGCTGAAGCAGGGTAAGGTCGAAAGTAGTTCCATGGAAAAAGGTTTGGCGTTTGAAGCGATCGAGGGTCCTCAGTCTGCGGCTTGGAGTCTTGCACAATAACTGGAAAGAAATGTATGTGTGGGTCAATACAACGAACCCAGCAGCTGGTACTCAGTGCTATATACTATATGATGGTAGGAAAAGTAGCTTTTAATATTTTGCAGCAATATTGTTTCACCAAATGCATATACTGTGCATGTACCTCAGTGATTAGCAAGGCCAGTGGGGGGCTGAAGTTGAGGGGCATTTCATAGGGAAAACACCTTACTTTCCTCAGCATGCTGCAGTGGTCTGCTTCTGGAGGCACAGGGAACTGAGGAGAGACGGGGGAACATGAAGAGAAGCAATTCAGATTATCTTTGAGTTTCAGTAAACCAAATTTAAGACTTTTAATGTAGGCATAATAATGTAAGAGGAAATGAAATGCAGAAAAGGGCCCAGGCCAGAATTCAGTCTGGGCCGCTGTGACAAGGCCTCAGTCTTAACGGTACATGGTACACATCCTACCCGCTGAGCTACGGTGGTGCCCCAAAAAACAGCCTGTTTCTGACTGAACACATTATATGGAAGCTATGAAACTCAAAATGGATAGAATAAGAACAACAGGATATTAATTGTTAAGGATCAACAAACCCAGCTGTGTTTAATGAAGCAGATAAGATGCACAATGTACTACAAACCCCCAGTCTGGATTAATCTAAGAGTGGAAAAGTGGTAAAATAAAGCCTCTAATAACTGGATTTAAGACATTTTAAGAGTTTTTAAGGCATAATGTGTCAGTATTTCAGGAATTTTTCAGCATGTTAAGGACCTGCAAATACCCTGAGATCGGACCATTTTATCACCTCTTGCATTTTTATAAAATCATCTTTCGTAACATTCAAATTGAATTATGTCTCAGAATAAGTAAAAGGTATCATTTGTTCATGATCATAAAAAGCGACTGAGCCCATGGGCCACGTTGTGCACATCGACATGTACAGTAACACATGATGCCACACACCACCAGGACTCACCTTCCCAGTAACCAATGAGAAAAGCAGAATTCCCAGAGACCACCAATCAGCTGCGTGGTTGTAGGGTCCGCCACTCAGCACCTCTGGGGCTGCAGAGCATGATCACATCACTGGATTATGCATGCACTGTATTTTTATATATCCATATATCCTTTCCATCAAGTTTAAAAGACATTATCTGCAATGAATTTAAATATATACAGAGTAAATCTTAATCTGTCCAGGCCTCTGCAGCTCACTGCTTAACAGAAAACAGTCAAGATTAGCTACATAGATGGATTCAGAGAATGAATTTATTTCTGTGAATGCTGCAGTCTGTTCTCACCCATGTACTGGATGGTGCCACAAATGGTGAAGGCCCGTCCTCCTCGCTCCAGACGGCGGGACAGACCAAAGTCAGCTAAACGGAGGTGTCCTGCAGCAGACCATTTCCTCCATATTATTATGTGTGCATGACATGCATCCATTTAATGTACCCATGATCAAATACTTCTTTATTAAACAGTAGTAAGGGGTGAAAAGATTATTCATACTGAAGAATAAATAAATAAAATGTGTATAAATATACCATTAACAGTATAATCTAAGCTTGTTTTTGTGTGCACGTGGATACAAAGCACATTCCCTCTTTCTAGTGACAATCAGACTTAGTCGTGCTGAGCGTATTGACTGACAGCTGCCCTTGGTAACAGGATGTTCTCTGGAATGTTCTGTACTGGGAACCAGAGCTGATGCTGCCCTCTAGTGAGTACACTGAGTATAAGACAAGATATTAATTTACCGTTGTCTGTCAGCAGGATATTCTCCATCTACAAAAAAAGAAAGGTCAAAAAGACTCACAAATATGACACACACATGTAACTTAAACTAAACTTGACTAACATACTAATGTAACTTTAGAAAAAGTGAATTAGTAAATAGAAAAAGAAAACAGAGAAACAAAACAAAACAAAACAAAACAAAACAATGACATAGTTTAAAATGTCTTTTTACTATAAGTTAGAATAAATGATGGCTAAAAGTTAATTCTAAATGCTTAATTTTTTCAAGCCTGGACATTTTAAAAACAAAAACAAAACATAACAAAAAAATAACCATTAACATTAACATCTGGATATGACTAGATTATATATAAAACAAACAAACAAACAAAAAAACAAACAAAAAAAAAAAACGCATGCTGCATACTTTTTGGAGTGTTTTGATAAATCTCAACAAAAAAAATGTGCTTTACATAGATGATGTTAATGAGTTAAATACAAGAATGAATCAGTGGACTGACAATATACAATAATTAACATTGTGTATTAGAAAATATCTAAAGACCCAATAAAGATGTATCTTACTTACAGTCTTTTAACTTTTTACTTTTAACTAGTCTTTTAAGTACTGATATTAGATGTCATTTGATTGTGTACTATCAGAAATGTTTCGTATCTCATTGTGGTACAAAACTCTGGTTTTCCTCTGTTACTTACCTTTACATCTCTGTGGATGATCCCAAAATCATGGAGGAAGCCTGTGAAAAAACACAAAATCATAAACACAAATATAGAAGCGAACCAGAACCATACAGCATATGAAAACCATCACCCTCCCAACCCGCTCAAAAATAAAAAAAAAAACATCTTCTTTCCCTGAAGGAATTCAGGGAAAGAGAGCTGCTATCCTCAGAGAGTTCCATGTCAAACGATTTTAATTGAACCTGTTTTTATAATCACTCATTAGACATTAAACATGGCAGCTTTCTCGTAGAGACATTCCTATTTCTTGAAAAAGTTCTAGACACATCAGAAGAGCCGCCAGACTTTGTCATATGTTTGTGTTTATGTCACTCACCAAGAGCACATCCCAGCTCCGCCGCAAATACTCTCACTGTGTCTTCAGTGAACTGACCAATCATCACCCAGTATGTGTACAGGTCTCCTGTGCTGCAGTAGTCAAACACTGTGAGGGCAGAGACAGCATTTAGACAGGTCACTGATGTAATTAGGTGGGTGAGGCGCACTGGGGGTCAAAGAGATGTGATGCACACAGTGGTGAGACAAGGAGGGAAGGGGTGTGATCTGGAGGTGAGGACAGTGTAAAGCTGTTTTCCTCTGAGACCAAATGGGAGCAACATAAAGCTGGCCTGTATTTTGCAAGCAGAAGGCTTAACAAGTCCACTGTGGACTGAGACGGTATATATTATTCTAAAAAAAAAAAAGACTACAAAGTAACTTTGTGGTTAAAATAGTGGATAAAATTGTTTTTTGCATCACTAAACAGAGATTCCCTCACACTTGTGCACACATCTGCAAATAAAAACATGTTACATATGCCTTTCTATGGGCAGCAGCTGTGCTTTTCCCATCACATCCTGCTTGTTTCTCCGGGACAGAGTCAGTGCTCTGGCTGCGGTAGTGGCACGATTTAGAGATTATTATTCTCAGTCTGAACTCTACCATGCTCAGACTATGTAGGCTAATTATTCCAACAGGTATGATGGATTGGGCTCTGTGCTGCAGGTGACAGCAGCCAGGCGAGGTCACCGTGGCACCAAGGTCATGTGCTGCCAGAGTATTTGCTTCTGTTGTGATGCAATGCAAAAACTAGTCAAAATGTGGGCCAATTCCTTAGTTTGCACCTTTGAACCAAACCAGTTCGAGAACCAGAACATTTTTGGGGGGGGGGAAGGCATAAGAAAGAAGTGCAACAACTATTTTCTGCCCCTAAAGGTGGATGCAGGACTTAATTTGAAAACGTATTAACGCTATTCACTGTATAGAGGCCAAATAAATAGGATTATAATTCCAAAATGTTATTTAGTGCTAATTCACTCTATAAGCAAGAAGAGTCATCTCCTTTGGATGTGACACATGAGCTGCAGCAGCACTCAACATCTGGTCCTCGGGCTAACACGCTCTCTGCTCACAGGGGGTGGGGAACAAACTGGGTCACATTTTCTGAGTCAGTGCTTGTGTAGGAAAAAAGGGTAAATGCCTTGGAGGAGAGGAGCGGGGGGGCAGAGCGACTATAGGAAATACACTGCTAGCAAAGCACTTGTAGGGAGGACAGGGGAGGTGCAGGAGTGCAAGGGCTGGTGACGTTTCTGGGTGATGTTCAGGCCATCCACCCAAAATGAAAAGACTTGACAAGATGCTCTGAACATATCGGTTCCCTGTCCGTCTAGTATCTATACATTGGCGTAATGTCAAGGTTTGCAGGTTTTTTTTCTAGACTGCTATGGGTGTTGAGGTGAGAAAGGTAGAGTGAGGGTTATGGACAGTGGGTCTGGGTTGGACTGGGTCACTGTTCTCTAGGTGACTCACTAATGTAGAGATGGCGCTGTGTCTGCCAGCAGTCCTGGAGGTCATGGACAAATGGGTGACGGACCTGACGCTGTGGGCAAAGGTCATAGGTGAAATAGCTCCATTCTGACCTGCAATCTACTCTCTACACTCCATCAGTGTCACTTTTTTCTGAAAGATCACCCATGATCTGAGTAAAGTTTATTTTAAATCTAGACCTACTGAGTAAAGAGCGCACCATCTATGAGATGAGGCCAACTGTGGCTCACGTTTTCAGCTCTGCATGTTGTGAGATACAGTTTCCATATGTTTTCATTTGACCAAGTTAATGATTATAGACACAAATATAGCCATATATAGTAGACACATACAATACAAAATAACTATCATTTTCTGTTTTTCACTCTTTCAATATTTTATTTGGTGAAATAATGGTTTTAAAACTGGCATTTTTTTTTTACTCAAGACATAGCATGAATCACAAATAACAACACATATATTTCCAGAGGTTTTCATCAGTGTTGATTCTTGGACATAAGTCAAGAGTGCTCAAGGATACTGGCACTGTATTTTACTAACAAAGTGTAATTTCCAAAGCCATATATTAATATTCAGAAATGTTTAAGGCCATGATATATTTTCATATAGTCCACAAACTTTCAAGGACTTTCAAGGAATGCTGTCTTCATGGTTTCAGTACTCACCTGAACTATAACTTCTTCTTTAGACTGCTCCAAGACACCAAGTCTCAGTATCTCCGACTTAGGTATAACCTGCGGGCAAACACAAACACACACAATGGAGATCTTGAGCCCCACAAGCGGTCCTGCAGAGAGCTCCATGCAGACTTTGACACTAACATAGTGGTGTTTTTTTTTTTTTTTTTTTTTTTTTAATTCTGGCACTATAATCTTATTACTTTGGATATTAAAAGACACAAGGACTTTGACTAAGGACAGACCCCTCTGTACATGCTGCTCATGCCTCATCTCAATGTACCAAAAAGTTGGACAGATTATCATTACTTTAAATGAAGCAAGTATTTGTCACATGTCAGCCTCTGACAGCCTATTTGCTTCCACCAGTGGATTAGTGAATTAGTAAACTGCTTATTCATCATGGCTTTAATCACACAATTGTAATGTTGAAAGCAGGTGAAGAACTCACTTTGACAGCGTATGTTTTCTGTTTGGCCCTGTCCTTCACTTTCAGGATGGGTCCAAATGAACCCTTGGCAATGTAACCCAGCACCTGTGAGGAAAATAGAGACAGAAAAAAAAGAGAGAGAGAGAGAGAGTGATCAAGCAACATCATCAGATAGAAACCAGATGAAAAGATATGGATGGGATAGAAGACAGCACAACACACAACAAGCCAGTGAAGGTGTGTTATGTTGAGTGGAGGCCTACCTGAAAGTGTTCGTGTCCAGGCACAGCTCTGTGGGGGAACTCAGGCAGAAACATGGTAATGAAGGCTGGCAGACTCCACTCTGCTCTCAGCTTCTCTGGACCGACTCCCGCCAACCTCAGGACGTGCTCTGGGATGTCAGGGGGCTTGCCTTGGAGCATTCGACGCTGCCCAAGACGCAGAGCAGGGGGGGCCAGGCGACAGAGGCCTGCTGGGATAGACAGACCCACACTGGAGAGGAACCCACGCCATCCAGATGAGCAGTGCTCATTGTCCTGCCCGGCAGTAGGCCTCTGTCGGGGAGAGAGGGGGGACAGAGATGACCAAGACAGAGAAAATCAGATAGGAGGAGATCTATGACAAGTCAACAGTGACCATGACATCCCTCACAAGTGCTAGTGCAAGTCACCATGAATGTAACAGAATTTTTTATTTATTTATTTATTTAGTTAGTTAGTTGCATGCGTGATATGTGGTGTCTGAGAAACTGCTGCTTAAAGCTCGGGGACTTTTGGCCTATTGGTGGATCAGTGGTAGGCCTATCAGTTTCATTTACTAAATATTGTATACCACTGTAAAAATGCATCATACCGCACCATACCCGAGCCATAGTCCCTTCCCTCACCTTCAATTGTGGTGGAGAATTAGGCCAGACCGTTTTATGGACGATGCTGTTGATGTAACAAAACCCTGCTCATTGCTTCATAGAATTATTTTACTTTATAGACACGTCCCCTGGGAAAATATTTTTCACCTGTTTTTTGAAAAGTTATTTCTGGTAACTGCTGTGAGAAGGATTGTGATTTGTGAGCTTAAACGCTTCAAGGCAAGACAAAAAAAGGTAGCCTTGTGAGCTAAATTTGAAGACAGTTGAAGACATCTTTCCAGTTTCACATTGATTACCTAAGTGTCCAATCCAAGGAGTGATAATACAACCCGTCTTTGATTGCCCCACTTGACTTTGGACTCCTATAATTGGACACCCTGGTGGAACCATTCCCATAGAGGCCACTGTATCAATACGGATGTGCCTAACCTGGGATTAAAATCACGTTCTCATTCAATTTGACCTCCTGGGAATTCGTGGTGAGCAGAAACCTGAATAATTCACAAATCAACAGGTCAGGCTGAAGCCATGTGGGACAAAGGACTTTTTTAAATATTTATTTTTACCTTTATTTATCCAGGGAAAGTTGACTGGGCAAATTTGCTATTTTCCAGCAACACCCTGCTTCACAAATGCATACACTTATACCTGCCCAGTGTAAACACAGTCTGCTGCTGAAATCCAGCGCCAGATATTGTGAGCAGATTTGTAATGTTTGCTTCCTTTAACCTGTATCGTCTACATGCTGCCTTAGTGATTTCCTGCATTTTCCATGTATGACCTCTGTCCCTTGCTCAACACGTCTTGTGGCCTCATTGCATCATGGTCTATTGAGACTGCTGCTGGTGGAGATATTGCCATCTCTGCCTCTTTCATAATACATTATGCTTTGTATGACTGTTGAAAACTGGTGCAAATTGGAATATCTATAAAGAGGCCAGTGCTATTTTTCTTCTGAGGAACAGACACCAAACCTGAACATCAGCATCATAATGCCTTCTACTGCCTGTCATTGTAGTTGTAATGGAAATATTTTAACCTGATGTCAGATTGTCTATGTTTGGCTCAGTTATCTGCAGGAATAAGAAATGCACCACAGAAAAAAACAAAACTGGCCCAGAAATACAGAGAGCATTACGAGTGGCTCCTTACCACAGCTACTGGCAATGTGTTAAAGTGGATTTTATCTTTTCTCAAAGACACAAAAAGCTATTCACTCTTTTGTTATCTTCATGATTTTGAGAGTTGTTAAGTTTCAGGCTGTGCCCACCCTCATGAGAATGGACAGCTAACTTTATGCCATTATTTAAATTTACGGCTATAAGGAAATATCTCAAATAGTCAGTGTTGCAAAGAGCATTACAAAATGCTACATAACTACGAGTACTGTTACTTTGCTGATGTTTTATGTAAGTAGAAGCAGAAGTACTGCTTTAAAAATCTACTTCAGCAAACATAAAAAGTAGCTGTTAGGTGAGCTCTCCTCCATGTAGTCATAAAAAGATAAGAGTAAACAGTTTAAACTGGATTCTTTTAAAGGTGCATTCTGCAAAATAGCCGAGGGATGATTGAAGTGAGGACCCTGGAGACTCAACTGACAAATGTGGATTAAGCACATAATTTGATGGATGAGTCCACATGGTTCTCATCGTCAGGCCAACTCACCAATATTTTTCCCTTTTTTCCGACACTTATTCCACATTTTTGTGAGCTGAGTCTAATTGGTCATCATGTACATCAACCATCTGCAGTTTTTTCATTAAGCTGCTGCTGCAAGTAAAACTAAAGTTACTGACTTTAAAAAATTCTCAAAAAAGTACAAGTGCACAAAAAGCTAATCAATTAAAATTAGTGA
>NC_043993.1:16163702-16186202 GCF_902150065.1 Myripristis murdjan | reverse complement strand
AGCCAGCTCTTGTTTTCCAAAACCAACACTCAAAATAAGTTGTAATGTAAAGTACTGAGGGTTCATGAAAATGCAACTATGTCACTCTCACCTACATCAAGTCAATGCACTGACTGATTCTACACACAGTAAGGTCAAGTCAGTGCATTGCAATTACTGAGCTGTGATGCTGTTTAAAAAACAAAAAAAAAAAACAAAGCAAATCAAGACATGACAGCGCAAGTGCCTTTTATTTGGGACTAAGAACATAAAAAGCAAACAGTGCCATCCACAGATTTTATTTTGAGGTTATCTTCTTAACCAATACATGGCTGTTCTCTACAAAATAAACCCAACTGTTGAACTTTAAATAAACAAGTAGAAAAGGTTTGCGATTCCATGTGTGTGTGAGCGGTGAAGATTTAAAGAGCAAGGGTTGGACGACATCAGGCTCAGTCCTCCTCGTCCCAGTCCTTCCTGGCCTCGGGAGCTTTGGGTCCTCCTGCCGGTTTGGCCATGATGATCTGAGAGAAGAGGAGATGGCAGTCAGACAAACTTTTCAAACCAAATCTGAGCTGTGGGATCCACGCAGCCGGCTGTGGGGTGTGAGGCAGGATGCAACCAGGACGTGTACATGTACCCGTACACAATCATTCTGGCTGGTGGTTAAGATATCATAAACAACCTATCACCACTGCTGGCCCATTGATGCTATGCTGTCCTGACATTTTTTAAGCTATTCATGTAAACCGTTTACCACAGCTGAGTGCACAAAATCGTCATGACACTGTAAATGTATTCCAAGAATAGAAGGACTATTCTTTCAAAATGGAAAAGGTTATTTAAATCTTTACTGGTTAAGTAGGACAGTCTTTTAAAGTGATTAAGTATTCACAAACACATATGGGGATTTGTGCTCAGAGTGGAAATGTGCTAGAAAAGCAGCACAAGACTTCAAGGCTAGCTCAACATTTTGTTTTGAAGTACTCAAACAATATTTGATGTTTACCTAGATGGAAGTATCTGAAAAATACAAATGCAGGTCAGAGTTTGAATATAATCCTTACAAGTAACTGCAAAAATTATAAGGGTAAAACAACATTAAGTGTATTAAATTGGCATCAGAGCTGCTTTGGACAGAGGCAGGTATTGGGAGGTCTTTTGGAAACACACATAATCTCTTTGGGTCCACATCAGATTCTCTTACACCTTAATGAATGTGTTGACTGAAACCTCCATGGCCAAACATTTACAGTGAAGATCTGATCTTGGTGGACTGTCACCCTGGAAGAGATAGCGACCATCAGGGCAGAGGTGTTTTCCCATGGTATTAATTATTCTGATGTTTATATTGACTGGTGTACACCTTGCCATCAAATATGCTAAGTTGATCAACTATGACAGGAAAATGTCCTTCAGTCACCGGAGCCCTATACCTTAAAATTCCACCGGTTACGTGTTCCCTTTGTTTTTGCAGTTACTTTGTTAAATCATTTGTGGTGCATGCAACATTTTTAATTCCACACTTGTTTCAGTAAAGCCACTGTGATGGCATGGGTCCATGCAGCATGCAATCACACCATATCTGTATTTTGTGCAAGTTTTATATTTAAGTGATTTAGTCAAGTTTTAGTGACACACCTTGTGGTAGCAAACACATGTGAGACAGCTGAACGCTATCAGCCTGTCTTTATCAGTTGCAGTCATCCTTTTTGCAAAAATAAACAGCATAGCATCTTTTGCACTGTGCACTGTATCACACCTGATGTTAGCGGTGAGAGGCAACCAAAACATTTTTCACAAAAATGCTCCCTGTGAGTGAATGAGTTTATCTGTGCAGATTTGTTTCTGTGTCAAACACACGCCAGTTCCAGCACCTACTAAAGGAGGGTATATGTGCCCTCTAATGATGAGTTTCAAAATTTTCAGGCTCTTCTTCCCAGCCGTCCTTGTCCCAATGGCCTCTCTGCTTGGGAGCCCTGGGTCCCCCTGCAGCCTTAGCCATGATGATCTGGATTGTACATATGCACACAACCCAACATGAATCACCAAAGAAAGATTAATTATCAAAGCCTCCCAAACAACATCATCTGCTGGGTTGAAAAAAGAAACTAAAAAAAAAAAAAAATCACAATGAAACCAGAAGTCTAAGAAGTGAATATGAAGTGGGTCCACTGCTCACTGACTATGTCAGCCTGATGAGAGAAAAGATAGTGTTAAGGGTGTGCTTATAATAAACATTGCTCCAAGAATAAAAACTGAACACTGATAAAAACTCTGATTGACGATGAAATCTTAGTTTAGTGCTCGGCTTAAGTGTGTCCAAGCTATCCGTCCAACAGGCCTCTACGACAGGCTGGTGATTGTGGTGATTGCTCTGTGTATACCTTCCCAGGAACTGCAGATGGAAAATAGCTAACAGTTAAATCTGGCATTAATCAATTTTTCTCATTTTGAGATTTAAGTTTTTGTGCATGGTCCTTGTTTAAAAAATAAATTTTAAAAAGGATCTTCTCCATGGGGTGCACTTGTGCAACCTAATCTGCACATCACAGATTCAGATGAACAAGAAATACAATAATATGCTTTATGGTTCATTTTGGCAGCTCAATTAATTAATTAGAGCAACGCCTTCATGATAGATTGAGGTATGAATTAAAACAATAGTAAGAAATTGAATATAGCACGGCAGGTCCCTGTCATCATCAGTGCAATTACAGTTTCAATGCTCCTTTTCAGGTTTACACTTTATGGTTATTTTTTATGTGTGGAGCCCTGTGTGTCCACAGTGTGTGTGTGTTTGGGTACCCACCTGGTCCACTCTCAGTACGGTCACGGCGGCATTGGTGGCTAGTTTGATGCCCCAGTGTTTGACCAGGTAGGGATCCAGAATGCCAGCTTCAAGCATGTCCTTCACCGAGGGGCCTTCTCCCTAAGGACAACATAACACACACACACACACTTTTAATTTTAGTCCCACTGGTCAAAATGTATTTCCAGAAACTGGCTTGTGTCCAATTGAGCTTATAATAGATTGCATTTCTAAATGTTAGGTGTATAGACTCTTAGGGCCCTATCTTGTGCCACCCGCTACCCCCTGCCACTACCCGCAAATTGCGGATTTAGGAACTTCCGCTATCCCTAAACGGTATCTTGCGCCCACGCTACCCGCTATCCGTTATGCCGACTCCATCATTTGCGCCTGGAGGTGTGTCCGTGGGCGTGTTTCATGCGCTATCCCTAAAACTGATATCTTGCGCACACACTTTAGGGAAAGCGGATAGCGGGTGGCTGTTACGAGAGCGCGCCCAGGCCCAAGGAAAAATGAACTAGACTCTGAAGTAGACAGCACAAGCACTGGCAGTAGGGAAATTAATTACTGTAATAGCTTGCAGTTCTCAAATTGAAGAGAAAGTAATGCCATAAAAATTTAGACTCGATGCAACAAGTTACCTTAAATTTTCACAAACTTTAATCCATCTGTTCATCAGACTACGTTAGTTTTAAAAAAAGCTACGCCAATCAAAATTTGTTTCTGTCATATGACTTGGCAGAAAAGTACACCAAGTGCTTTTTTAGTCATCTTTGTCTTCTTCCCCAAACCATTTTAAAGCAGGTTATGTTACGTTGAGTTACAACTAATGCAATCATGTGAATACAATTATTAAAATAAACGGCTAAAGTTGACAGCATTCCTCCTATGAAGTCATACAAAATGAAACATGTACACATACACACCTCAATGTCAAAGCCCATGTTTTTGTTTCCCTCGTGATGCACAGCGTACAGTTTGGAGATGAGCTCATTCCCCTTCACACCGGAGTTCTCTGCCAGCGCTCGCGGCACGGCCTCAAAGGCTTCAGCAAACTTCTTAATCGCGTACTGCTCCAGACCCGGGCAGGACTACACAGAGAGAAAAGCACGACATGTTTGTGCCGGAGAAACAAACTGACGCAATTGTCAAAATGGTTAAAAATGATAGATAGATGGCAAATACACTCAAATCTGCATACCTCCCCATAAGAGGTGATCTGTTTGGCCAGCTCGATCTCGGTGGCTCCAGCTCCGGGTACCAGGCGCTTGTCCTAGAGAAGATTGACATAATCAGGATTTAGCGGTTGAGCAGATCAGAAGACAGTAACAAAATTTCAAAACGTACAAGAGTCTTCGATAAGACTGAATGGGACATTACCTACTGCCAAGGCAATATTATTGGCCATTACGGAAGATAATTATATGAAATTAATTTCCATGTTATTGGACATTTTTATATTTATATTGAGGAAAAATATATTACAGTAATTATTACTTTCATTTAATTGTCCGATCATTTTCCCAAATACTAAAAAACATAATTAAGTGCACAACAATATTTTTTTCTTATAATTCTAAATAAGGTTCTCTAAGTTAAGTTGGACTTACCCTGACCAGAACCTTGAAGGTGTTGACTCCATCATCGACGGCCCTCTCAATGTCATCCATCAAGTTGTCGGTGGAGCCTCTGATCACCAGCGTAGAGATGGCTCCGTCCTCCTTCTCTGTTTAAACCGGTGAGAGAAAATATCAGTCACTATTTGTACCTCCAGCACAGTGGACTCACAAGGACTGAAGATCTGCTTTAAAAAGAAGTGCATATGGCAGCATGATTTTTACCGTGTTTGAAGACCACCACCTGGGTGTCGCCCAACTCTGTCAGGTAGACGCTGTCGCAGTGACCCATCTCCTCTGGAGTTGGACGGGTCTGTGAAGAGTTGTATTATACATAAAGAGTATCTGTACTGCCTTGATACAAATATTATGAACATTTAAATGAAAGCGTCAGGTACTCACCATCCTGGGGAGAGCTACAGCTCCCACAGTCTTACATAACCTCCTGAGGTCCCATTTGGAGTTGAGCCTGAAGGGAAAGTAACAGGAAGTCACTGAACACTGCGGCAGCATCTCATAATTTTAAGGACAGCTAGTGTAAACATTAGCATTCTCAAGCATCATCAATAAATCACAATCTCACATTTACCACTATCAAAGCCCATCTAACCAGGATAATAACTAAGTGCTATTGAATCCCATCCTGTGTTAAAATGTAATATTTCCCAAAGTTTTCCATGGCTAAGACAGTTCAATTTCCAGGAGCCCACCATAAATGTAATATGACATTTATTTCTTGACCTGACCAACATTTTAAAAATTACTTCACATTTATTCATTTATTATTTCGATCACACAAGTTAGCAGACAATTTTTTTTTTTTTTTTTTTTTTTTTTTAATTTGAAGCCAGCAAAATTGCATAACATACCATAACTTGTCACAAGAATATGTAAATTTCCCTGACCTGCCCTGCCTGGAACAGATGGCAACTTTTGGCTAATTCTGTGAGCTGCAGGAAACCTGTCAAACATGAATTTATGACCAGACTGAATGTCTACAACTGAATGTGTCTCAAAGTCTAGTACGGGGATGTCAAACTAGCTTTTTACCCTCAAGTTGCGAGTATAAAAAAGTACCTACAGAAATATTAATAGTAGTACAGACATTTTACACAACTAGTGTCTTCAGTAATTTGAGCTGTGGTTCTGTTCAATACATTTAACTTGTTTCCTGATAGATAAAGCATGTTATTCACACTCAAGCACTGTGCTTAACATCTCCACATAAAAAAGCAGAGTTATAACCATTTTACTTGAGCCGAGTCTAAATCTTCTGGCTGGATCAGTTCCAGCTGTGGCTTTCTGAATTGGTGTGACAGTTCTCAGTATACGTCCAATAACTTGGAAATGAACATTTCTCAAGAGTCTAATCCAGGGCTAGACATGATTATTAGACTATTCGGATATTCATTTGGTTTTCAATTTTGGAATTCGGATATTCATGTTTTTTATTTATTTTCCTATTTTTAAAATTGTCTGCTATCCGCTGACTGTATTTGTCATTTTTTACGGTGGTGAAATGTCAGACTCCAACATTTTTTCCAGCGTTAGATCTGTAAGCTCTTGACTTGCAGTGAGTAAACTCGACCAATAAAAAAAACATAATGCACGTTACCTCAGTTGCCCTCAGAGAAAACAAGGCCATGCACTACACTGAGTTCTGGAGCCCAAAAAAACGTATTCAGGACAGCCTTGGTCTAATCTTGCCCTTACCTGACCACCATGAGCTTGTACTTGTTGGCGTAGTGCAGGGCCATGTCAGCCACCTTGCCTCCAGTGACCACCACGTTGGCCCCAGCTTCCTTGATGGCCTTCACATGGGCGTCCATCATGTCCTCCTCTCCTTTGCTGAAGTTCATGAGCTCATCAGCGTTCTTTATCAACACTGTGCCCTGAGACGAGGACAAGACTGGGGTTAAACTGAAGTCTGCTTTGTGTTATATGTAGCCTTTCACAGCTACAGGTAACAACTCATTTTATATTGTCAGATTCAGATTGTGATATGGAGTACACGCATAAAACAAAAAGGCAGTACATAGTCAATGACCAGAGTAGGATTTAAATAGAGGCAAAACATTACTGAAAAAAGGAACTAAGTTTACATGCTTTTCTGGGTTAATCGGTCTGTAATAATGATATGAGTTTAAATATAAACAGATTCAAAGCAGGGCACTACAACTTACACTTAAGTTACAATTTCCTAGATATTCAGATGACCAATAATAGACAGCAGTGTGACACAGATCTAAACACCAAGTGAAGTCCATCTGCAGACGAAATCAAAGCCTATTTGTCCCTGTGTTATTATAATTATTATTATTTTTTAATAAAAGCATTAAAAACTTGGGCCAGGATTTCTCACTTTGGTTTCTGTCACCGTGCAGTCGAAGGGGCAGGAGAAAACTGCAATCTTGGCGTCTTTGACTGATGTGATATCTCCCTCTGTCTCCTTCTTGAAAACCATGCCATGCAGCATGGACGAGGCTGTCAACCCACAACCCTGAAGACACCAGAGATACCAACTTAAAGGAAAAACATCCATACTCAAATTTTCTTAAAAAGGACAATGTTAGAGCCCACTGATATATTGTCTGACATTGGCTCATCACAGATATAGCCATACTGGCGTACGTGTGGCAGAGCACCACAGCACAAACAAGCAAATGATGCGGATTGTGTTATTATATTAACTGTATTGTTTATTGCTCAAATAACATCAAGCATTTGGTTCCTAACTTTACACTATTTATGCTGATTCACAGCTAAAGAAAGACTGGCTAAAGTATAATTATTGTTTTTTTTTTTTTTTTTTTGAAAATATCTTTATTGGTATTCACTTCAAAAATCGATTAGTAGCCGGGCTCTAGAAAAAAGCACTTACCAAAATCTTGCATACTCTGACATTATCCACATTGAAGTTGCCGGATTCTGGAAAGATGGAGACTGCAGCACCAGGGAAAAAAAAAAAAAAAAAAAAAAAATCAGACAAAAAAGGCCGACAAATAATTAAAAGATAAATACATAGCTCAAGTGAATTGTCATGTATGTTTAAATGGGTATTCCCATGTCTGCCTCACCACAGGCCTGAGCAATGAGGTTGGAGAGAAACTCCTCGTTGCCATACTGTTTGCTCATGACTGCTGTGCGGATTAGAGCTGTGGCCTCGTTAACATCATGCAGGTTCTTGGCTGAGGAACACACACAGTCTGGCAGGATCTCCAAAGCCTTCCTGCATGCCATCTCATAGCCTTCAATCACCTACAGCAGAAAGTAATGGAAATAGTGAGAGGATATATCATTTCGTTGTAGCTCGATATGATGTGGACAGTAGCTGCTGGATGCTATGACACTTAGGGACTATGGGTGCGGCCGGCTGGATGGAGGCTCTAGTTCACAGCATATTTTGCAGTGCAGTGTATAGTGAAAATTTCTATAAATTCATGAAAATATCCTTGCATTATCTGACACTGCAGCCTTTAACTAAACCTTTCACTAAAGCCATTCCAATGAAAAAGCTAAACATTAAGTTGCTGAAGTTTACACTGGGAAATCACAACAGTCATTATGATGTTCAGATAAATAAGACAGAATATAGCATAACACACGCAGTATGTTGTGTGATTACCTCTGACACAGACAGGCCCATTCTGAGCAGCTCTTCAGCCAACTCCAGGAGAGCTCCAGCAAACAACAGAACAAAGTTAGTCCCGTCTCCAACCTCCTGCTCTTGCATGTGGGATGCCATCACAATCATCTTAGCTGCTGGATGCTGTACCTGTGAAGAAAAAAAAAAAATCATGTCATTCCAGAGGGTAATTAATTTGCTTTACAAGTTACTGAATCATTCAACAGTAATATGTTGCACAAAGTGTAACCTTTCTTTACCTCAAGCTCTCTAAGAATTGTTGCTGCGTCGTTGGTGACAAACAGCTTCTCCAAGTGGTTGATGACCATTTTATTCATTCCTGAAAGAAAACAATGTTTCAGCAGAACTGGTAATAATGTCAAGCAGCTTCAGAATGTCCCTTGGTTCAGATCTTTCCTATCAATACTGCATGAGTTTAAAGCATTGAGAACTTTAATAAAACAGACCATACTGCTGTAAGACACTGCTTACCATTTGGCCCATAAGCGGTGCGTGTGGTCTGTGCCAACTCCTTACAGGCCCGGATATTACGGAAGACCGCCTCCTCAAGACCTGAATAATGCTGAATGGAACAATAACACAATTAGCCTTCCTGTTACCTTCAACCAGCTCTACTCTTGCACACCTGGCACAATTAAGGCCCATGCACCTTCATGCATGCCCTGTTCAGGTAGATCTATTTCAACCAATCAGCATGAAGCCTTTAAATGGATTCTTGAGGACTGGGTTGGGAACCACTGATGTGAGATGTTATAGTTCCTCAGTATTAGCCAAAACAACGAAAGTAAATGTGTGTAAAATGTTGATTTTTTTTTTTTTTATGTTTTATGTAGCGAAAAAAAAAGCGAGAAACACTGATGTGTACAAAAGGTGCACAAGACACTGATAATGAATTATCGTGTTCATTTTCTCTTTACCGACTTGTCCTCATTAAATTAATAAAAGTCATTAAATATGAAGAAAATGTTAATCATGTATTTAGAGGCACTGAATGGGGTCCAAATGACCGCACAGACAATAAGTGGGTTAAGTCAGTTTCCAAAGAGGAAGCATTGCACCCATGTCATAAATGAATGGGATTCTGGTTATTGTCATCGGCTATCGTTACTGAAATCGCTAAGAAATCATATCCGCTTAATATAATGCATTTTTAACATGCTGAGACCAGCGGCTGCAACCTCAGCATCGCAGGATACACCGACCCTTCCCAGCCAAGGCAACGCCTCATAATAACAGCGACTCTTGTCATGCAAAAAATGTGATGTCTGATAACAGAGGACGATGTGGGATTACAAGCTCCTTCATTTAAAAATGACAACAGCCAGCTAAAACGTCTAGCACTGGACCCCTGAAGTGTCCATGGCAGCCAGCGGAGCCACAGCCCAGCTCGGTCAGATGAGAGCCCGGCTAACCAAACCGTTAGCTCGGCGCTAGCTGACTGGGCTTGGTGCTCAAGACGATGCTGCCGCTGTCAAAGCAACGCACCACAGAGCTCCAGCATGTCACACAAACATGGTATTTAACATTTCTGAGGAATATATATATGTTACTTTAAGACACACACAGGATTTGAGTAACACGCCGCTCAGCCTCAGCCTCAACAAGCGGCCTAGCCGTCTTCTAGAAGTCTCCCACATGACTGTGCTCCTCACAGGGCTAACGCGAGCTAGCTCCAGTTAGCTTCACCAAAACACACTCTGCCAAGTCCAGCCTCAGCGATTAACCTCACCTTAGCGCCATCCTTCAACATTTGGGCAAAGCCCGGAGCTTTGGGTACGTGGAGGGCCATTTTCAGGTGTTTAGCAGCCCCGGTATGCTAGGTTAGGTAGCTGCAGCGTGGGATCGGCACTGGGCACAAAGCCGGAGAGAGAGAGGAGGTGCGTCTGTGGCGAGGCGTCACCGGTTATCACGGGGGGCGCCAGGGACAAACTTAGCGAATCGCCTTTGGCCTGTCGTTCACGAAACACGCCACTAGATGGGACTATTGCTCCTTCTGCTATAGGTATAAGTGAACAATTTGTGGTAGTGACTTTGTGGTGCAAATGTATGGCCAAACAACAGTAACACAGCTTTACTATTACCACCTGCTGTTATTATAATAATAACACAAGACAAGTACAATAAAGCTTATAAGTTTTATTGTTGTGTAGCTATTTCTTTTCTTCACATTTGTAATTCATTTTGTCCCTTTCACTCATTACTTAAGGTAAAAAGGATGCCAAAAATCAATATAGGGAAATGTCAAAGAGAAAGTAAAATTGTTTGAAGGAGGTTGCTCCACAGTCAATGTTGTAACGACCTGCTGGATATGGCTTTATCACACACTCACTGTCATCATCATCATCATCATCAGGTAATGAGGTAAAAAATGAGCCTTTTTCACCTTTCCCATATCATTACCAGATGATTTATGTATACACTGTTGGTACATCAGTCATCCACAGGCCATTACAAGTGCCTGCCTCTCCCTCCAACAAGCAGAGAAAAAAAAGAGTCCCAATACAGTTCCAATACTGTCATAGCTTCATACAAAAATAAAGTCACGTTTCATAGAAAATACATATAATTTGGCATAATCAAATGACATTTAAAAGGTGTTACAAATGTTAGTCAGTAACATTATTGCATACATAGCAAGTAGAGGCAAAGACACCTACCCCCATCGGTACATTTAGTGTTAGTGATGCAGATACACTTTTGGTCTCATACAGTAATTTCAGTAACTAACATATAAAGTTGCTATGCATATAGTGAGTAAAAACTACAATATTAGTTTAAACAACAGTAACCAACACATACAACAAGGTTGTAGCAGCTATGGCAGGTAGATAAAGAACAATAAAGATATCCCTTTGGCAGCTACAAGTACGACAAAACGCCACAGTCAGCTACCCTGAGATGTGTAAACACACAGCAATTACTGGGAAATTGCTAAATATACATAGCACAGCTAGAAAAGAAGAGTTGCTATGTAACAATTTCACAGTATCATGACCATATAGATAAAAAGTAAGTGTAACAGTCAGACCTTAATAATAAAGAATATACCAAAGTGGTACAAAGGTCCTTGTCTTACATGCACACACAGATACGTGGTTCAGTTGGGTTTGCGGATAGTGTGAGCCGCCGTGTGCGCCCAACCTCCCAGTGTGTTTGAGAGGTTTGTGGCTCGGCGTGTGAGGTTGGAGCGGCTGAGTTTACCGCTGGGGTCCAACTTCCTCATCACCACTCCTCCACAACGCTGCCCCGCAGTGATCCTGACAAGAGAGAGAGAGAGATAAATGACCACCAGTTACTAGGAGAAGGAATAAAAAGACAGAGAGATTCAGTAATGGGAGTTAGACCGAGTATTTAGGAAGTCACAGGCACAGAAAGTGGATGTGGGTAGTAAAGGAGATGGAAGACAGTGTGAGACTGACTGAGAGGAGCATTGGTCATCAGACAATTTAAGCAATTCATTGGTCATAAGATAACACGAACAACAATCAGCTTTTATTGCAAATGGTCAGAAGCTTCCAGAGACTTTCCTGATGTCATATGAGCAGGCCATGCATTGCCATGCAGCCAACAGGCCAGCTCTGTCATGCACTTTCCTGTCACAAAAGAAGTTACTTATCATATAATGTGTTTTCTTTTAGCAGCAGAGCACTTGAGATGTACATTTACCTTCAGCTCTACTCCATAATTAGGGAATAGTTGAACTGCCTGTTGTAGGAGGAAAACAAACTTGTGGTTAAACTGTCCAAAGGAAGCGCTTTGTGTTTGGTTGCTTCGGTGGAATTCACACAGATAATGAACACGGTCACTGTGCTCATGCCTTTCTGTTATTCACAGTGCATCCAATCATTTTGGGAAAGAGCTGGCTCATGCCACAATTCAACAGTTTGAATGTCAATACAGGAAATGATGCATAAACGACCCAGATCTATTCAGTGTTTTTCTCCCTTCATCTGGCTCCAATTCCCACACCCATAATTCCTCCTCCGGCTGTGTCCCCCTCACTCCCTCCTCACCCAAATACCAGAAATACAGACCCAATTTCAAACTAAGGCGGGAAGAATGTGGGTGGGGGAGGGGGAGGAAGTCTGGAGACAGACAAGCTGCTGTACTTCTGTGGGTGGGGGCGGTCACCCACAGTGTGGTCGCCTCTCTGAGCAGAATGAACAAGAGGAAGTGGGAGATTTGAAATCACTGCAGTGCTGTCCTTCTAAATGTACGCACATGTACACTCTTAATCACAGGCAACTGAAACAACACAAACACACACCTCAAACCACACCAAACCTTTTAGTATCAGTAATTTTAAACGCAGATTAGTAATTCTGCATGTGCTCAGAGTTAAAACATTTAATCTGACATAAAGATGCTTTACCTGTCATCTTTGCCAATGAGGTCATCAAAGGCCCTAGACAGATGCTTGAGTTTCCTGAGTCCCGTGGAGACATGTTCCAGGTCTTTGTCAAACTTCCTGTGAGAGCAGAAGAAGGACCAATCAGAGAACAGAAAAACCAACACTAGAAAATACCCTCAAGAAAACAGCAATCACAAGGAGGGACAGATGTGTTCACTACCTCTGGCTCTGTGTGTTGGGAGATGCAAAGGGACTTCGTAGTGCAGCCATGCGGACGAGCTGCCTCCTGCCTCCTCCTGTTTTTACTCTGTGCACATTAGCGTCAGCCTCAGGAGTGCCTTTTATCCCAGATTTGTGTCTGGAGCCTGGGGTACGCCTGGGTGTGACAGCTGATCTGGGGGTGCGTCTCGGGGTTACAGTGCCCGGGCGGCCAGGTGTACGTTTAGGGGTGCGAGAGGTTGATACAGCACCTTCTTCCTCATCACGAACCCGTCCTGGGGTTGCTACCAAACACTCCTCACGCCCAGACTCTCTGCTCCGCTGCAGCCTCTGGGTGAGGCACATAAAGGACGGACACAACAGAAAAGAAACAAAAACAAAGAACAAGACATGATTACTGAAATTTTACAATGACGACCTAATGAGGGTCTTAAATATTGATCCGATAACGGGCAAAGATTGGATAACAAAATATGAATTTCCCTAATGCTATAATGTCATGGTGACAGATTTGTATTTTATTTATCTAGACAGCCATAAGTAAAAATTTACCTCATTTGTCTCTTAGGCTAGGGAGGGAGCAGGGAGCACTACACCTCCCTGCTGCCCAGTGAAGTAAAAGTAGTCTGGTCATCTCCACAGTTAAATCATGCAAATCCACCAACCTGATACACTCCACTAATGGAGTTGCGTGCACTGCGGGTGAATTCACGGACGGTGCTGGATTTTGGCTTGGCCTGCAAGCTTTCCCAGGTGGGATTCTCAGGGAGGGAGTTGGTCTGGACGGATCGCAGTGGGAGCCTCTTCCGCAAAGACATCCGCAGAGAGTTGAGCGAGGACGACGAGCGAAGCTTGCGGAAACGGTCAGGGGCTTCGGGGGAGCTGTCGTCCGGCCCATCAGACTCATCCAGGACGGTGTGTGCCCGCCACACGCCCACCACAGCTGCACCGACCCCATTCATGATCGAAGATGACATACTGAGCCACTCTGCAAAGGGGGTATACATTAAAAAATCAGCTGAAATCATATCAGTGCAGCAGGTGTCTTTCTCACTGGTAGACCTGTCTTGACACTTAAAGGTGATGCTCCACAACAAGGGAGCACAGTGAAGAGTGTGTACATGGAAAAATTCAGACAAAGGAAAACCAATCTAACTCTGCAGGAAATTCCCAGATTTGCAAGTATATTTCGTTGTTGTTGGTCAGAATCTGTCCAACCCTCGCTATTACCACAGGCTCTCACTAACACAGCTGACCAGGGGCTCCTGGCAGTGCCCCGCACTAAATTAAAAACTAAAGGTGATCGGGCCTTTGCAGCAGTGGCACCACCTCTGGAACTCGCTTCCTCAGGCTCTGAGAGCTGCCCAGTCTGTGGATAGTTTTAGAAAGCTACTTAAAATCCATATGTTCCGGCAAGCTTTCCTAACGCAGGCCTGAGGTTACGTCCTCTGCGGGCTTTTCTATGTTTTAGTTTTCATCTGTACAGTTTTATGGTCTGCTCCTTCTTGTTGGTGAAATGCACTTGCACTTAAGTCGCACTACCTCCTGCACACTGCGATGGCATTACTATTGATGATGTTTTGTTTTTTCAATATCGACGATGTCGATATTGAAATGTTGTTGTTTTTGACGGTCACCTGACTGTCTCGTTTTATCTGTTTTTATTGTAAAGCACTCTGTGTATTCGTACTGGGAAGAGCGCTATATAAATAAAATTTTACTTACTTACTTACTTTTACACAAAAATGTTACATACTGTACACTTCCTGTGATCGTTAACAGTATATATGTTTTGTTATTGTTTTTGGAGCTGGATGATGTTTCTTTGAGGAGGCACAGTGCCCCCCTGCCTAACGCTAGCTCACTTGAACAAAGCGCTGTATCCCAACGTATTTGGAGAAAAAAAAAAACTCCCTTTTATTGCCACAATTAAACTTCTGCTATTTTAATCTTGTCTTCAAGTAAGTTAGGCTCCTTCAGCAACAACACACCACTGACCATCAGAGTCAAGAGAAAGGCTTTGCGAGTGAATTTCAGATTAGCTGTAGCTGATAAAACATAATAGGTAACGTTAGCTGGCGTTTTTACACAACGTCACCGATTCAGTTTACGCAGGATGGCGTTCACGTCGCCGCGGAGGATAAAGTACCTGGTTAAAGAGAGTAGGCAGGTTAATATACAAGGCTTTAACATTAAACCAGCTTACCTAAATTAGTCACAGGAGAAAGTCGTCCCTCCGCTCGGTTTCAGCCGCCTCCGCCTCGCCTGGTGTTTCTTTCTTTGACTGTTTGAATTTGGCGGCGGGTCGCACAAGGCACGCAGTGACGACACGCCCAGCACGCACGGATGACGAATAACGCATCATCTCACGCGCCCACTGGGGATTATGGATTAAACAAGAGGCCTCTGATGAGGGCTGTGATTTCACTGAGACTCATTCATGTCCAGGCTAAAGCATATTCCCCTCAAAGCTCTCTGAAAAGTCATGTTCATTTTAATTTTTTCATTTCATTATTCCTGGTATAGTCTGCATTGAGCTAAGCATGATATTTACATAAGATCATGTAATGGAAAATGGGCCTGATAAATAAATAACACCAATTACAAAAATAATACCAATAAGTTTGTACAGTGAATACAGGAGGAGCCTGTATGAAAAATGGAACCGTATGTTCCGTCTTTCATGGAGCTCACTGCAAAATGACAAAAAGGTGACAGACTCAGCCTTTTCTTGGTGAGTTTAAACTGCTAATAAAATATCATCAGGCATTTCTATTTCATTAGCAGTTTAAAGTAACCCACACACCCACATTACCAGCGAAACAGGCATATATTGATGATGTTATAAGATTTAAACAAAAGAAAGAGAGAACTCTTAAATCTATGACCAGTGCTGAAAACTGTATTGTATTGCATTTGTATGTCAACAGCAAAAAAATCAGGACAAAAATGAGATGAAAACACAAGAAAAAATGAGCTTTTGTTGACACACACTATGACAAAATATAATGATTTTCATCACTGCATTATCAGGGATCCGACCCTCCACTCCGTCCCTGAAGACAGACAGATAGGAGGAAAGATTTTGAAGCAAAGGTTGAAAATGAAGAATAAAGAGCATTAGCATAAAGGTTAATGAGGGTTTTACAAATCTAAATCTGTCCCTCATAATAGTGTAAATAATACTCAAATTAAGATTTTTTACAGTGTCATCCCTGTTCAGTTAATATTTGTGGACACAAACAACTCTCCAAAAAGCAGATACAGTCGGCCTCAGGTTTGTGGTGCCCATATAGGAAAAGCATATATCTCGGGCATGCACACCTTGCTCAGCTGATGTAGCACACGATAATGTAGTCACTTCCAAAAAATGCAATAAAATTTGCACTTACCCTGATTAAAACTAAAACCCAATAAAAGTAACCCCAGAATTTGGTTTAGGGTTTGAATCATGTGACCAGCAGATGTCACTAAGAAGCTGCATGTGAAATCAGCACTGAACCACCAAACCTGTTACTGTGCTTTGAAAACACTGGTGTGCCCACACACACATTTTCTGTCACTGGTCTAGGCAGATGAAATTAAAAGTATAAATGAAAAAGGAGTGTGCATCATGCTTTGTTGTTCATTGGGGCATCAAGCAAATCTGTGGTCTTTTTTGAAGCATTTTGAGATTAACATTTCTTGCTTGGAACAGTTAGAAATTTGCTTTGAGGTGGAAGAGAACAAATACAGTCTTCAACACTGTTAAAATTCACATTGTGACAGCACAATGACCTGGTGTTGTTTTAACGAGGTTAAGTTTGTTTGATTTTCCATTTTACTCAACCTAGAGAAGGCTTTTATTATCATACAGACAAATGAAGCACAATCATAATATAATAATAAAAAGAAAACATTTTCTATTTTAAAATAGGGGAAAATATCTTTGAGAGGAAACAGTAAAAAACATAGATTCAATTTTTATCCTCACATCCACACCCAGTCGCTTTTTAGTGCCACCATAACCAATAAAGTAGTTCTTTAAAGGAATTGTTTTAGTGTTTGCACATTGTAAGTGTACCACAATAAAAAAAAAAAAAAAAACTGAGGGGGGTGAACAGGTGTTGCCAGGACCAGAAGAGAAAAATCATGAGAGGGTAGTTTAGATGGTGAAGGAAGTACTTTGTAAAATGTCCCCTCCTGCATACAGGTGAGGCATAAAAAGGCGATTCAAAGTTCAAATCAACCTCCACATCCTCCTGCCCTCACCATCAGAGAGGAAACAAGCTCAGCCATCTCCTGTGAGTAACCTTCAGTCATCTCAGAAATAGGAATCCTAACATTTATTTGTAAAATTGCAATGATGCTTTATTGTGATACTCTGTTATGACAACCAAAATCTGACAATCTTGTAATATTTAGTGACAGGAAGACTTTACAGGAGATCTAAGAGGTGGATTTCTGTCATTTAGCCAGTATAATGTTGCGTAAATGTGATGATGAGTAAATGTATGTGCACAGAATATCCTCCATACTGGCCAGTATCTGTGTAAAGTTTTTTTTTTTTTGTTTGTTTTGTATCTTCATATGCCGAAACAATGCTGTGCAGAATACTAAAAAATATTATAAACTGAACACAGCTGTGGTAAACAGGATAAAATGTTTATGCACTTTAGTAATTCACTTGATTTTGAGTATCCCAGCTATTGTTTGGGTTTCAAATAACTGGGATATGATATTGGCATTCAAAAATGGGATTTGGCATACACATGTAAATATAAATCGAACAAAAAGAACTATTCTTTTAAAATGATGTTTTATATGTTTGTTTGCATTATATGTTGCATGTTTTATAATGTCATTCTCTTTGGTACACTATTTCTGTTGAATACAATTTAATAATTGTAACTAATTTACCAACTTTTGGCATATCTAGACCCTTTTTTTTTTTTTTTTTTTTTAAACCTTTTTACAATCTCTGTGGCTCTGGCTCTGCTCCAGACCCAAAAGCCAACAGCTAAAAATCAAATCCACTGTCCAAAATCTTCCATTATCAATGTGACAAATCACTGGCTGCGTGCACGGAATCTGAGATAACAGCTGCTTTTTGCCAGCTGCTGCAACGTGACTCCATAAATGCCCTGAAAAATATGAAGTGGTTTTACCGACTGCCTGGTCATCCTGGGATCTTTTCCCCATGGCCTTTTTGAGCCTCTCTGTTTTGATCAGATGTCCAGATCAGCCTGTTCAACCTTTTGAGCTAAAAAATCAAGCCAACGTCAATTAAATATGCTTGACACTGAGCAAAAACATAAGAAAATAATGCACTCTAAAATGAAAATTCAGGTGGAGATGGAAAAAAAAACAATGAACACTTAAGGAACCAACGCCACTTTGAACTTCTATCGAAAACATTGTGTCTGTGTTCATATTCTGAATATTATTCTGTCCTAGTACTTTCTAGTCCTAGTTCAAGCATTTACCGATTTAAAAAACAAACAAACAAACATAATTTGCGTTTTAGTTTTACAAAATGTAGGATCTGCTAGGTTTGAGTAACATGGATAATCAGTAGCCCAAGTTAAACAGCCTTACATGGACAGAACAGAAGGTCAAGCTACAAAAATAGGTCACAGTTTTGTTTGCCAAAACAGAAAAAAGGTAAACAGTTTCATGTCTATATTCATGAAAACAGGTGCCACAGCAGTTGGTCTAGATTTATGGCATGCGTTGGTCCTGATTGTTTTGAATCATCATATTGATTGTATTTACAAATATTTACAATATATAAAAGTCACACCGGTACAAAAATGCAAAGTACAAATCACAAGAATAATATCAATATCAGGTACAAACTGAATCAATATATACATGGATGAGTAGCCTTTCAAGTTTAAGACCTACTTGATCACAGTTTTGACTCCATGTTGAAACGTCTCTCCCACATGATGTATTAATAAATGCATTGGGAACATTGATCCTGTATGTGGGGACCATCATTTCTATTTTTATTTTCTATTTTTGCTACTATTTGTCTTTCTCAATGAAAACAGCTGATTTCTGTGTTTTGGGGTGAAATTATTTATCCTTTATTTGAGTACACTACTGTGTAACGATAAGATTGTCTGAATTTAGGGTTTTAAGTCTAGAATGAATTAGATTAGCTGCATATACATACACATACGGTAAAGTTGTCACAAATTAATGCAAGTTCATATTAAGAGAAACTAAAATCTATATAAGATGTTTTTGTCCACTGATGTTTCCGTTCTCTCCAAGCAGGTTAACTTGAGGATAAGCAAAATGAAGCTGATGTTGAAAGCCCCTCTTCTCCATTTTCTGCTCTTCTGTGCAGCCCAGACATCAGGTGAGACTGTCAATGTAGCTTAGCAGTAACTTTCATTGAATGTCATCTTACCTGATATGTTTCACATTTTAACATACAGCACATTAATTTTTTTTTTACTACTTTTGAGCAATCCGAGCTCAACACTGCTTTCAGTTTTCATATTTCTTCTCCATCCTGCCTGTCGTTGCCAAGGTGTCGAAATCGAGTCCTACCCAGCAGTCAACGCTGATGGATTTGTCAGGTCAGAGCTGGACAAGACGGTGTCTCTGACCTGCTTGACCCAGGGCGGCTCTGGGACTCAGGCCAAGGAGGAGCTGGTCTGGCTGAGGAACGGGGCGCAGGTCCAACTGATGGATGGCAACAAACACGGCAGCAGCAGCCTGTGTGTTACACCTGTCACCCGTGAAGACAACACCGCCACTTTCACCTGCCAGCTGAAGAGCGACGCCAGCGTTAATGCTTCTGTCACCCTGGATATCACCTGTGAGTCAAAAAAGTCAGATTTATTGCAAGCTATTACCTACATAGTAGTTGCTTTTCTGGAATTTGGAGTTAAAAGCTGCACCAATAATATCAATTTTGACAGCAGCTTTAATATTTGGCCTGTGATTTGTCCTCTTCAGACGCTCCAATGCTGTCTGGTGTGGAGGAGGTGACTGTGGAAGAGCAGGCCGTGCTCGTGCTGCAATGTGACATCCAATCCAACCCGCATGTCTCTGTGTTGTGGCTGAAAGAGGAAAACCAACTAGATCTATCAGTGGGCAGCTTCGTGGTGACCAGTAATGGCTTCACAACTGAGCTGAGAGTCAACAAGGTGGACAGGAGATTGCACCAGGGCAAATACGAATGCAAAACAGTCTCTCACGTCTACGGAACAAGGAGCAAGGTTTTCAATGTCACTGTTGAAGGTCAGTCCTCACATCACAAGCTTGTATTAGCATGAAATGTTGCATCAGTCGATGACATGCATCCAAGAAAACATGTATATCTCATTTTCCTCCTCATGGAGTTAACATTTCTCTCATCTATAGACAAGACTCTGAAATTCCCGCTGATGCCCATGGTGGCAGGGCTGGTGGTGGTGGCCTGCACCGCCCTGCTTGCTGTGGCCTCACGGTGGAAGAGGATTGCAAAGGTAACATACATGCAAATATACATACACATATTGACTCAGGATTACCACTGGAAAGCCTTCTAATACTGTGATTCTCTTTTGACAGTGCTGCAAGTAAAGTTCACCCAGGTTTCTGGTCCTCTGTATTTCACCAGAGAGGGAAGCCATGAGGGAATTTCTGCTCAAGATTTTTTGTATTCACGAGACTTACAATGGTCCTTTAAATAATATTTAATTTATGTTATGTCTGACATTATTAAAATTTGACTAAATGTCATACACTATCAAAGTGTGTTTGCTTTATTTTACTGCCTGTTACTACACCAGGCAGACCTGTAGAGACTGCAGTGTGAACCTGGAGGCATCACTGGAGCATCTTTTTATTTTTCATTGTATTTAAAACAACAAGATATACAGTAGCCTATAGGTCTGTCTAAATTATTTAAGAGAAAGACATTTTACTCAGAATAGAAATCATAAAGTCTCTGCTTTCCACATCTTTATTAAACTTTAACTCCTGACGCACATCAAGCAAAGCTTGTTAAAGCCTTGTTACACATTTACTGTAAATGAGACAAAATGACGGGTACCACACGTGTACGCACGTGCGCGCGCACACACATACACACACACACACACACACACACACACACACACACACACACACAGAAAAGCTATTGCTGGATCTTCAAGGTCAAGGTCTGGGCCATCGTGTTCAAAACAATAAAAGAACACTTAACAGGTTCACATAAAACTGTGAGAGACTAACACACTGTTACACAGAGTGAGTTTGATAGGCAGAATGACAAGGATGTGGTACACGTGTTTAAGTTGTTTTTCTCTTTGCCATAACATGGTAAGATTTCAGCAGCCATACATCCATTTGAATGTAGCTATAGTGATATTAGTGGCCTTAGTTGTCAGCATCACCGTGTCCTCTGCTTTGTCAAAGTCCCAGTGCTCTAACATTCATTGTCAGGGCCCCACCTAATGCTGACTGATAACATACAATAGCGTTTCAGTCCATAGCCAGGTCATGAAAGCTTTTAAAGGAATACACCAACGCTCTAGGTATAACACCTTTTTTTCCAACCTATCTAGACTGTGACAAGATGTTTGATACCGTTTTCACCTCATCCTGCGAGTCCTATGGGTAGCATTTTGTATTAGATTAACATAAAGACTTGAAGTCTATGGGAGTTGTTAGCCCGGCTCTGTTAAAGAGCCAGGCTCAGCAGAGCCTTGGAATGTCTTAAAATATGTCTTGGAATGTTTTTTTTTTTTTTTTTTTTTTTTTTTTTTTTTTTTTTTTAAGTGTTTTAGGAGGAGTTAATTTGTGCCAAATCTACTTATACTTTCAGGATCACTGTGATAGACAGAAGGATAAATGTGTTTAGTGGTTACAGTTCCACCATCTAACTTCTCCTCTAACTTTGCTGTCGTGAACACCTGTAAAGGGACGCCTCTTTGCAGAACAGCCCTCTGCAGCACAAAGTATAATGTGCTTTGTGTTTACAGAAGCATCAACAGTGATTTTAGGGCAGAAGAAATATAAGATGCTGCAGTCTACACTGAAAGTTTTTTTGATTACAGTATGCTTTCCTTACACTGAGAGAAAAACATCACAGCAATGTCCATGCATTGCCAAAGATTTTTGCAAATATGGATTATTTAGTTTGGGCTATTTTCAGGTCTTTGAAATGAATGTCTGCACACAGCTTCTTTTGAGGATAAAATGAAAAATTAAAGAGGAAATGTGAACCACAAATTCCAATTGCACTGGCTGTGAGAGGGGCAACCTGAACAACAGGGACACATTTTAACAGGGGCATTGTCCGTAGTACAATGGCTTCAGAAGTCTCTAGCGTAAAAGTAAAAGGCCACCACTGACGCACCATGTTCTTGCCATATGCATCATGTTCATAAAGACTGAAAGACTAAATTCATATTGAACAATTTGGAAAATTAGATACGACAGTGCCTGTTATATTGTCTTCAGTAACAAGTGTGCCACAGATATGGGTAAAAAGTGACTTGTTACGGTATGTTGCTTGTGCTTAATCATCCACTATTCATTTTTTAGTCTTAAACTTGCTTGTTCATAAGGCACTTTATCAACATCACTGCTTTACAAACTGTGGTGATGATGGTTCTACGGAGTATTTTGACTGGATCTTTATTCTGTACATCTCAATAAATTTTTATAATGTATGTATTCACAGAAATTAGACCTTTTTTATATACTCAAAAAAATCCTGAAACCAAACATCATCAGACTCTTGGATGCTTATTCTCTGATTTTCATTCCAGCATTTTCATTTCAACAGGGTTTTTCTCTCCAGTCATTTCCATTTTTTTTTTCTGATGACTCACTGTGGCGGTGTGATGTAAAAGTCTTGGTGTGGCTTGGGCCATAGTCCAGTCTAGCGTTG